>NW_027143025.1:0-94053 GCF_026170545.1 Melanerpes formicivorus | reverse complement strand
ACAATTTGCCATCTGATCTAACTTCTGGAGGCAGTCAAAAGGAGTATTTGAATTCTTCCCTACCTTATTCCTGTGCTGAGATACAGGCTGCTCCAACCTGCTGTAAAATGCTTGATTTCGAGAGTGAGCGAAACTAATGAAAACATTGTTGGGGTAAAACCTAAAGGGAAAGACCTAGCACCAAATTCCATTGGCCATCTGATCTAACTTCTGGAGGAAGTCAAAATGATCCTTAGAACTCTTTCCTACCTTATTCCTGTGCTGAGATACAGGCTGCTCCAACCTGCTGTAAAATGCTTGATTTCGAGAGTGAGCGAAACTAATGAAAACATTGTTGGGGTAAAACCTAAAGGGAAAGGCCTAGCACCAAATTCCATTGGCCATCTGATCTAACTTCTGGAGGCAGTCAAAATGATCCTTAGAATTCTTTCCTACCTTATTCCTGTGCTGAGATACAGGCTGCTCCAACCTGCTGTAAAATGCTTGATTTCGAGAGTGAGCGAAACTAATGAAAACATTGTTGGGGTAAAACCTAAAGGGAAAGACCTAGCACCAAATACAATTTGCCATCTGATCTAACTTCTGGAGGCAGTCAAAGTGATCCTTAGAATTCTTCCCTACCTTATTCCTGTGCTGAGATACAGGCTGCTCCAACCTGCTGTAAAATGCTTGATTTCGAGAGTGAGCGAAACTAATGAAAACATTGTTGGGGTAAAACCTAAAGGGAAAGACCTAGCACCAAATACAATTTGCCATCTGATCTAACTTCTGGAGGCAGTCAAAATGATCCTTAGAATTCTTCCCTACCTTATTCCTGTGCTGAGATACAGGCTGCTCCAACCTGCTGTAAAATGCTTGATTTCGAGAGTGAGCGAAACTAATGAAAACATTGTTGGGGTAAAACCTAAAGGGAAAGACCTAGCACCAAATTCCATTGGCCATCTGATCTAACTTCTGGAGGCAGTCAAAATGATCCTTAGAATTCTTCCCTACCTTATTCCTGTGCTGAGATACAGGCTGCTCCAAACTGCTGTAAAATGCTTGATTTCGAGAGTGAGCGAAACTAATGAAAACATTGTTGGGGTAAAACCTAAAGGGAAAGACCTAGCACCAAATACAATTTGCCATCTGATCTAACTTCTGGAGGCAGTCAAAAGGAGTATTTGAATTCTTCCCTACCTTATTCCTGTGCTGAGATACAGGCTGCTCCAACCTGCTGTAAAATGCTTGATTTCGAGAGTGAGCGAAACTAATGAAAACATTGTTGGGGTAAAACCTAAAGGGAAAGACCTAGCACCAAATACAATTTGCCATCTGATCTAACTTCTGGAGGCAGTCAAAGTGATCCTTAGAATTCTTCCCTACCTTATTCCTGTGCTGAGATACAGGCTGCTCCAACCTGCTGTAAAATGCTTGATTTCAAGAGTGAGCGAAACTAATGAAAACATTGTTGGGGTAAAACCTAAAGGGAAAGACCTAGCACCAAATACAATTTGCCATCTGATCTAACTTCTGGAGGCAGTCAAAATGATCCTTAGAATTCTTCCCTACCTTATTCCTGTGCTGAGATACAGGCTGCTCCAACCTGCTGTAAAATGCTTGATTTCGAGAGTGAGCGAAACTAATGAAAACATTGTTGGGGTAAAACCTAAAGGGAAAGACCTAGCACCAAATACAATTTGCCATCTGATCTAACTTCTGGAGGCAGTCAAAATGAGTATTTGAATTCTTCCCTACCTTATTCCTGTGCTGAGATACAGGCTGCTCCAACCTGCTGTAAAATGCTTGATTTCGAGAGTGAGCGAAACTAATGAAAACATTGTTGGGGTAAAACCTAAAGGGAAAGACCTAGCACCAAATTCCATTGGCCATCTGATCTAACTTCTGGAGGCAGTCAAAATGATCCTTAGAATTCTTTCCTACCTTATTCCTGTGCTGAGATACAGGCTGCTCCAACCTGCTGTAAAATGCTTGATTTTGAGAGTGAGCGAAACTAATGAAAACATTGTTGGGGTAAAACCTAAAGGGAAAGACCTGGCACCAAATACAATTTGCCATCTGATCTAACTTCTGGAGGCAGTCAAAATGATCCTTAGAATTCTTCCCTACCTTATTCCTGTGCTGAGATACAGGCTGCTCCAACCTGCTGTAAAATGCTTGATTTCGAGAGTGAGCGAAACTAATGAAAACATTGTTGGGGTAAAACCTAAAGGGAAAGACCTGGCACCAAATACAATTTGCCATCTGATCTAACTTCTGGAGGCAGTCAAAATGATCCTTAGAATTCTTCCCTACCTTATTCCTGTGCTGAGATACAGGCTGCTCCAACCGGCTGTAAAATGCTTGATTTCGAGAGTGAGCGAAACTAATGAAAACATTGTTGGGGTAAAACCTAAAGGGAAAGGCCTAGCACCAAATTGCATTGGCCATCTGATCTAACTTCTGGAGGCAGTCAAAATGAGTATTTGAATTCTTCCCTACCTTATTCCTGTGCTGAGATACAGGCTGCTCCAACCTGCTGTAAAATGCTTGATTTCGAGAGTGAGCGAAACTAATGAAAACATTGTTGGGGTAAAACCTAAAGGGAAAGACCTAGCACCAAATACAATTTGCCATCTGATCTAACTTCTGGAGGCAGTCAAAATGATCCTTAGAATTCTTCTCTACCTTATTCCTGTGCTGAGATACAGGCTGCTCCAACCTGCTGTAAAATGCTTGATTTCGAGAGTGAGCGAAACTAATGAAAACATTGTTGGGGTAAAACCTAAAGGGAAAGACCTAGCACCAAATACAATTTGCCATCTGATCTAACTTCTGGAGGCAGTCAAAATGGTCCTTAGAATTCTTCCCTACCTTATTCCTGTGCTGAGATACAGGCTGCTCCAACCTGCTGTAAAATGCTTGATTTCGAGAGTGAGCGAAACTAATGAAAACATTGTTGGGGTAAAACCTAAAGGGAAAGACCTAGCACCAAATACAATTTGCCATCTGATCTAACTTCTGGAGGCAGTCAAAATGATCCTTAGAATTCTTCCCTACCTTATTCCTGTGCTGAGATACAGGCTGCTCCAACCTGCTGTAAAATGCTTGATTTCGAGAGTGAGCGAAACTAATGAAAACATTGTTGGGGTAAAACCTAAAGGGAAAGACCTAGCACCAAATACAATTTGCCATCTGATCTAACTTCTGGAGGCAGTCAAAATGGTCCTTAGAATTCTTCCCTACCTTATTCCTGTGCTGAGATACAGGCTGCTCCAACCTGCTGTAAAATGCTTGATTTCGAGAGTGAGCGAAACTAATGAAAACATTGTTGGGGTAAAACCTAAAGGGAAAGACCTAGCACCAAATACAATTTGCCATCTGATCTAACTTCTGGAGGCAGTCAAAAGGAGTATTTGAATTCTTCCCTACCTTATTCCTGTGCTGAGATACAGGCTGCTCCAACCTGCTGTAAAATGCTTGATTTCGAGAGTGATCGAAACTAATGAAAACATTGTTGGGGTAAAACCTAAAGGGAAAGACCTAGCACCAAATTCCATTGGCCATCTGATCTAACTTCTGGAGGAAGTCAAAATGATCCTTAGAACTCTTTCCTACCTTATTCCTGTGCTGAGATACAGGCTGCTCCAACCTGCTGTAAAATGCTTGATTTCGAGAGTGAGCGAAACTAATGAAAACATTGTTGGGGTAAAACCTAAAGGGAAAGACCTAGCACCAAATTCCATTGGCCATCTGATCTAACTTCTGGAGGCAGTCAAAATGATCCTTAGAATTCTTTCCTACCTTATTCCTGTGCTGAGATACAGGCTGCTCCAACCTGCTGTAAAATGCTTGATTTCGAGAGTGAGCGAAACTAATGAAAACATTGTTGGGGTAAAACCTAAAGGGAAAGACCTAGCACCAAATACAATTTGCCATCTGATCTAACTTCTGGAGGCAGTCAAAGTGATCCTTAGAATTCTTCCCTACCTTATTCCTGTGCTGAGATACAGGCTGCTCCAACCTGCTGTAAAATGCTTGATTTCGAGAGTGAGCGAAACTAATGAAAACATTGTTGGGGTAAAACCTAAAGGGAAAGACCTAGCACCAAATACAATTTGCCATCTGATCTAACTTCTGGAGGCAGTCAAAATGATCCTTAGAATTCTTCCCTACCTTATTCCTGTGCTGAGATACAGGCTGCTCCAACCTGCTGTAAAATGCTTGATTTCGAGAGTGAGCGAAACTAATGAAAACATTGTTGGGGTAAAACCTAAAGGGAAAGACCTAGCACCAAATACAATTTGCCATCTGATCTAACTTCTGGAGGCAGTCAAAATGAGTATTTGAATTCTTCCCTACCTTATTCCTGTGCTGAGATACAGGCTGCTCCAACCTGCTGTGAAATGCTTGATTTCGAGAGTGAGCGAAACTAATGAAAACATTGTTGGGGTAAAACCTAAAGGGAAAGACCTAGCACCAAATTCCATTGGCCATCTGATCTAACTTCTGGAGGCAGTCAAAATGATCCTTAGAATTCTTTCCTACCTTATTCCTGTGCTGAGATACAGGCTGCTCCAACCTGCTGTAAAATGCTTGATTTCGAGAGTGAGCGAAACTAATGAAAACATTGTTGGGGTAAAACCTAAAGGGAAAGACCTAGCACCAAATTCCATTGGCCATCTGATCTAACTTCTGGAGGAAGTCAAAATGCTCCTTAGAACTCTTTCCTACCTTATTCCTGTGCTGAGATACAGGCTGCTCCAACCTGCTGTAAAATGCTTGATTTCGAGAGTGAGCGAAACTAATGAAAACATTGTTGGGGTAAAACCTAAAGGGAAAGACCTAGCACCAAATCCAATTTGCCATCTGATCTAACTTCTGGAGGCAGTCAAAATGATCCTTAGAATTCTTCCCTACCTTATTCCTGTGCTGAGATACAGGCTGCTCCAACCTGCTGTAAAATGCTTGATTTCGAGACTGATCGAAACTAATGAAAACATTGTTGGGGTAAAACCTAAAGGGAAAGACCTAGCACCAAATTCCATTGGCCATCTGATCTAACTTCTGGAGGCAGTCAAAATGATCCTTAGAATTCTTCCCTACCTTATTCCTGTGCTGAGATACAGGCTGCTCCAACCTGCTGTAAAATGCTTGATTTCGAGAGTGAGCGAAACTAATGAAAACATTGTTGGGGTAAAACCTAAAGGGAAAGACCTAGCACCAAATACAATTTGCCATCTGATCTAACTTCTGGAGGCAGTCAAAAGGAGTATTTGAATTCTTCCCTACCTTATTCCTGTGCTGAGATACAGGCTGCTCCAACCTGCTGTAAAATGCTTGATTTCGAGAGTGAGCGAAACTAATGAAAACATTGTTGGGGTAAAACCTAAAGGGAAAGACCTAGCACCAAATACAATTTGCCATCTGATCTAACTTCTAGAGGCAGTCAAAATGATCCTTAGAATTCTTCCCTACCTTATTCCTGTGCTGAGATACAGGCTGCTCCAAACTGCTGTAAAATGCTTGATTTCGAGAGTGAGCGAAACTAATGAAAACATTGTTGGGGTAAAACCTAAAGGGAAAGACCTAGCACCAAATACAATTTGCCATCTGATCTAACTTCTGGAGGCAGTCAAAAGGAGTATTTGAATTCTTCCCTACCTTATTCCTGTGCTGAGATACAGGCTGCTCCAACCTGCTGTAAAATGCTTGATTTCGAGAGTGAGCGAAACTAATGAAAACATTGTTGGGGTAAAACCTAAAGGGAAAGACCTAGCACCAAATACAATTTGCCATCTGATCTAACTTCTGGAGGCAGTCAAAGTGATCCTTAGAATTCTTCCCTACCTTATTCCTGTGCTGAGATACAGGCTGCTCCAACCTGCTGTAAAATGCTTGATTTCAAGAGTGAGCGAAACTAATGAAAACATTGTTGGGGTAAAACCTAAAGGGAAAGACCTAGCACCAAATACAATTTGCCATCTGATCTAACTTCTGGAGGCAGTCAAAATGATCCTTAGAATTCTTCCCTACCTTATTCCTGTGCTGAGATACAGGCTGCTCCAACCTGCTGTAAAATGCTTGATTTCGAGAGTGAGCGAAACTAATGAAAACATTGTTGGGGTAAAACCTAAAGGGAAAGACCTAGCACCAAATACAATTTGCCATCTGATCTAACTTCTGGAGGCAGTCAAAATGAGTATTTGAATTCTTCCCTACCTTATTCCTGTGCTGAGATACAGGCTGCTCCAACCTGCTGTAAAATGCTTGATTTTGAGAGTGAGCGAAACTAATGAAAACATTGTTGGGGTAAAACCTAAAGGGAAAGACCTGGCACCAAATACAATTTGCCATCTGATCTAACTTCTGGAGGCAGTCAAAATGATCCTTAGAATTCTTCCCTACCTTATTCCTGTGCTGAGATACAGGCTGCTCCAACCTGCTGTAAAATGCTTGATTTCGAGAGTGAGCGAAACTAATGAAAACATTGTTGGGGTAAAACCTAAAGGGAAAGACCTGGCACCAAATACAATTTGCCATCTGATCTAACTTCTGGAGGCAGTCAAAATGATCCTTAGAATTCTTCCCTACCTTATTCCTGTGCTGAGATACAGGCTGCTCCAACCGGCTGTAAAATGCTTGATTTCGAGAGTGAGCGAAACTAATGAAAACATTGTTGGGGTAAAACCTAAAGGGAAAGGCCTAGCACCAAATTGCATTGGCCATCTGATCTAACTTCTGGAGGCAGTCAAAATGAGTATTTGAATTCTTCCCTACCTTATTCCTGTGCTGAGATACAGGCTGCTCCAACCTGCTGTAAAATGCTTGATTTCGAGAGTGAGCGAAACTAATGAAAACATTGTTGGGGTAAAACCTAAAGGGAAAGACCTAGCACCAAATACAATTTGCCATCTGATCTAACTTCTGGAGGCAGTCAAAATGATCCTTAGAATTCTTCTCTACCTTATTCCTGTGCTGAGATACAGGCTGCTCCAACCTGCTGTAAAATGCTTGATTTCGAGAGTGAGCGAAACTAATGAAAACATTGTTGGGGTAAAACCTAAAGGGAAAGACCTAGCACCAAATACAATTTGCCATCTGATCTAACTTCTGGAGGCAGTCAAAATGGTCCTTAGAATTCTTCCCTACCTTATTCCTGTGCTGAGATACAGGCTGCTCCAACCTGCTGTAAAATGCTTGATTTCGAGAGTGAGCGAAACTAATGAAAACATTGTTGGGGTAAAACCTAAAGGGAAAGACCTAGCACCAAATACAATTTGCCATCTGATCTAACTTCTGGAGGCAGTCAAAATGATCCTTAGAATTCTTCCCTACCTTATTCCTGTGCTGAGATACAGGCTGCTCCAACCTGCTGTAAAATGCTTGATTTCGAGAGTGAGCGAAACTAATGAAAACATTGTTGGGGTAAAACCTAAAGGGAAAGGCCTAGCACCAAATACAATTTGCCATCTGATCTAACTTCTGGAGGCAGTCAAAATGATCCTTAGAATTCTTCCCTACCTTATTCCTGTGCTGAGGTACAGGCTGCTCCAACCTGCTGTAAAATGCTTGATTTCGAGAGTGAGCGAAACTAATGAAAACATTGTTGGGGTAAAACCTAAAGGGAAAGATCTAGCACCAAATGCAATTTGCCATCTGATCTAACTTCTGGAGGCAGTCAAAATGAGTATTTGAATTCTTCCCTACCTTATTCCTGTGCTGAGATACAGGCTGCTCCAACCTGCTGTAAAATGCTTGATTTCGAGAGTGAGCGAAACTAATGAAAACATTGTTGGGGTAAAACCTAAAGGCAAAGACCTGGCACCAAATACAATTTGCCATCTGATCTAACTTCTGGAGGCAGTCAAAATGATCCTTAGAATTCTTCCCTACCTTATTCCTGTGCTGAGATACAGGCTGCTCCAACCTGCTGTAAAATGCTTGATTTCTAGAGTGAGCGAAACTAATGAAAACATTGTTGGGGTAAAACCTAAAGGGAAAGACCTAGCACCAAATACAATTTGCCATCTGATCTAACTTCTGGAGGCAGTCAAAATGAGCATTTGAATTCTTCCCTACCTTATTCCTGTGCTGAGATACAGGCTGCTCCAACCTGCTGTAAAATGCTTGATTTCGAGAGTGAGCGAAACTAATGAAAACATTGTTGGGGTAAAACATAAAGGGAGAGACCTAGCACCAAATTCCATTGGCCATCTGATCTAACTTCTGGAGGCAGTCAAAATGATCCTTAGAATTCTTCCCTACCTTATTCCTGTGCTGAGATACAGGCTGCTCCAACCTGCTGTAAAATGCTTGATTTCGAGACTGATCGAAACTAATGAAAACATTGTTGGGGTAAAACCTAAAGGGAAAGACCTAGCACCAAATACACTTTGCCATCTGATCTAACTTCTGGAGGCAGTCAAAATGATCCTTAGAATTCTTCCCTACCTTATTCCTGTGCTGAGATACAGGCTGCTCCAACCTGCTGTAAAATGCTTGATTTCGAGAGTGAGCGAAACTAATGAAAACATTGTTGGGGTAAAACCTAAAGGGAAAGACCTAGCACCAAATACAATTTGCCATCTGATCTAACTTCTGGAGGCAGTCAAAATGATCCTTAGAATTCTTCCCTACCTTATTCCTGTGCTGAGATACAGGCTGCTCCAACCTGCTGTAAAATGCTTGATTTCGAGAGTGAGCAAAACTAATGAAAACATTGTTGGGGTAAAACCTAAAGGCAAAGACCTAGCACCAAATTCCATTGGCCATCTGATCTAACTTCTGGAGGCAGTCAAAATGATCCTTAGAACTCTTTCCTACCTTATTCCTGTGCTGAGATACAGGCTGCTCCAACCTGCTGTAAAATGCTTGATTTCGAGAGTGAGCGAAACTAATGAAAACATTGTTGGGGTAAAACCTAAAGGGAAAGACCTGGCACCAAATACAATTTGCCATCTGATCTAACTTCTGGAGGCAGTCAAAATGATCCTTAGAATTCTTCCCTACCTTATTCCTGTGCTGAGATACAGGCTGCTCCAACCTGCTGTAAAATGCTTGATTTCGAGAGTGAGCGAAACTAATGAAAACATTGTTGGGGTAAAACCTAAAGGGAAAGACCTAGCACCAAATCCAATTTGCCATCTGATCTAACTTCTGGAGGCAGTCAAAATGATCCTTAGAATTCTTCCCTACCTTATTCCTGTGCTGAGATACAGGCTGCTCCAACCTGCTGTAAAATGCTTGATTTCGGGAGTGAGCGAAACGAATGAAAACATTGTTGGGGTAAAACCTAAAGGGAAAGACCTAGCACCAAATTCCATTGGCCATCTGATCTAACTTCTGGAGGCAGTCAAAATGAGTATTTGAATTCTTCCCTACCTTATTCCTGTGCTGAGATACAGGCTGCTCCAACCTGCTGTAAAATGCTTGATTTCAAGACTGATCGAAACTAATGAAAACATTGTTGGGGTAAAACCTAAAGGGAAAGACCTAGCACCAAATTCCATTGGCCATCTGATCTAACTTCTGGAGGCAGTCAAAATGATCCTTAGAATTCTTTCCTACCTTATTCCTGTGCTGAGATACAGGCTGCTCCAACCTGCTGTAAAATGCTTGATTTCGAGAGTGAGCGAAACTAATGAAAACATTGTTGGGGTAAAACCTAAAGGGAAAGACCTAGCACCAAATACAATTTGCCATCTGATCTAACTTCTGGAGGCAGTCAAAGTGATCCTTAGAATTCTTCCCTACCTTATTCCTGTGCTGAGATACAGGCTGCTCCAACCTGCTGTAAAATGCTTGATTTCGAGAGTGAGCGAAACTAATGAAAACATTGTTGGGGTAAAACCTAAAGGGAAAGACCTAGCACCAAATACAATTTGCCATCTGATCTAACTTCTGGAGGCAGTCAAAATGATCCTTAGAATTCTTCCCTACCTTATTCCTGTGCTGAGATACAGGCTGCTCCAACCTGCTGTATAATGCTTGATTTCGAGAGTGAGCGAAACTAATGAAAACATTGTTGGGGTAAAACCTAAAGGGAAAGACCTAGCACCAAATACAATTTGCCATCTGATCTAACTTCTGGAGGCAGTCAAAATGAGTATTTGAATTCTTCCCTACCTTATTCCTGTGCTGAGATACAGGCTGCTCCAACCTGCTGTAAAATGCTTGATTTCGAGAGTGAGCGAAACTAATGAAAACATTGTTGGGGTAAAACCTAAAGGGAAAGACCTAGCACCAAATTCCATTTGCCATCTGATCTAACTTCTGGAGGCAGTCAAAAAGATCCTTAGAATTCTTCCCTACCTTATTCCTGTGCTGAGATACAGGCTGCTCCAACCTGCTGTAAAATGCTTGATTTCGAGAGTGAGCGAAACTAATGAAAACATTGTTGGGGTAAAACCTAAACGGAAAGATCTAGCACCAAATGCAATTTGCCATCTGATCTAACTTCTGGAGGCAGTCAAAATGAGTATTTGAATTCTTCCCTACCTTATTCCTGTGCTGAGATACAGGCTGCTCCAACCTGCTGTAAAATGCTTGATTTCGAGAGTGAGCGAAACTAATGAAAACATTGTTGGGGTAAAACCTAAAGGCAAAGACGTGGCACCAAATACAATTTGCCATCTGATCTAACTTCTGGAGGCAGTCAAAATGATCCTTAGAATTCTTCCCTACCTTATTCCTGTGCTGAGATACAGGCTGCTCCAACCTGCTGTAAAATGCTTGATTTCGAGAGTGAGCGAAACTAATGAAAACATTGTTGGGGTAAAACCTAAAGGGAAAGACCTAGCACCAAATACAATTTGCCATCTGATCTAACTTCTGGAGGCAGTCAAAATGAGCATTTGAATTCTTCCCTACCTTATTCCTGTGCTGAGATACAGGCTGCTCCAACCTGCTGTAAAATGCTTGATTTCGAGAGTGAGCGAAACTAATGAAAACATTGTTGGGGTAAAACATAAAGGGAAAGACCTAGCACCAAATTCCATTGGCCATCTGATCTAACTTCTGGAGGCAGTCAAAATGATCCTTAGAATTCTTCCCTACCTTATTCCTGTGCTGAGATACAGGCTGCTCCAACCTGCTGTAAAATGCTTGATTTCGAGACTGATCGAAACTAATGAAAACATTGTTGGGGTAAAACCTAAAGGGAAAGACCTAGCACCAAATACACTTTGCCATCTGATCTAACTTCTGGAGGCAGTCAAAATGATCCTTAGAATTCTTCCCTACCTTATTCCTGTGCTGAGATACAGGCTGCTCCAACCTGCTGTAAAATGCTTGATTTCGAGAGTGAGCGAAACTAATGAAAACATTGTTGGGGTAAAACCTAAAGGGAAAGACCTAGCACCAAATACAATTTGCCATCTGATCTAACTTCTGGAGGCAGTCAAAATGATCCTTAGAATTCTTCCCTACCTTATTCCTGTGCTGAGATACAGGCTGCTCCAACCTGCTGTAAAATGCTTGATTTCGAGAGTGAGCAAAACTAATGAAAACATTGTTGGGGTAAAACCTAAAGGCAAAGACCTAGCACCAAATTCCATTGGCCATCTGATCTAACTTCTGGAGGCAGTCAAAATGATCCTTAGAACTCTTTCCTACCTTATTCCTGTGCTGAGATACAGGCTGCTCCAACCTGCTGTAAAATGCTTGATTTCGAGAGTGAGCGAAACTAATGAAAACATTGTTGGGGTAAAACCTAAAGGGAAAGACCTGGCACCAAATACAATTTGCCATCTGATCTAACTTCTGGAGGCAGTCAAAATGATCCTTAGAATTCTTCCCTACCTTATTCCTGTGCTGAGATACAGGCTGCTCCAACCTGCTGTAAAATGCTTGATTTCGAGAGTGAGCGAAACTAATGAAAACATTGTTGGGGTAAAACCTAAAGGGAAAGACCTAGCACCAAATCCAATTTGCCATCTGATCTAACTTCTGGAGGCAGTCAAAATGATCCTTAGAATTCTTCCCTACCTTATTCCTGTGCTGAGATACAGGCTGCTCCAACCTGCTGTAAAATGCTTGATTTCGGGAGTGAGCGAAACGAATGAAAACATTGTTGGGGTAAAACCTAAAGGGAAAGACCTAGCACCAAATTCCATTGGCCATCTGATCTAACTTCTGGAGGCAGTCAAAATGAGTATTTGAATTCTTCCCTACCTTATTCCTGTGCTGAGATACAGGCTGCTCCAACCTGCTGTAAAATGCTTGATTTCAAGACTGATCGAAACTAATGAAAACATTGTTGGGGTAAAACCTAAAGGGAAAGACCTAGCACCAAATTCCATTGGCCATCTGATCTAACTTCTGGAGGCAGTCAAAATGATCCTTAGAATTCTTTCCTACCTTATTCCTGTGCTGAGATACAGGCTGCTCCAACCTGCTGTAAAATGCTTGATTTCGAGAGTGAGCGAAACTAATGAAAACATTGTTGGGGTAAAACCTAAAGGGAAAGACCTAGCACCAAATACAATTTGCCATCTGATCTAACTTCTGGAGGCAGTCAAAATGATCCTTAGAATTCTTCTCTACCTTATTCCTGTGCTGAGATACAGGCTGCTCCAACCTGCTGTAAAATGCTTGATTTCGAGAGTGAGCGAAACTAATGAAAACATTGTTGGGGTAAAACCTAAAGGGAAAGACCTAGCACCAAATTGCATTGGCCATCTGATCTAACTTCTGGAGGCAGTCAAAATGATCCTTAGAATTCTTCCCTACCTTATTCCTGTGCTGAGATACAGGCTGCTCCAACCTGCTGTAAAATGCTTGATTTCGAGACTGATCGAAACTAATGAAAACATTGTTGGGGTAAAACCTAAAGGGAAAGACCTAGCACCAAATACACTTTGCCATCTGATCTAACTTCTGGAGGCAGTCAAAATGATCCTTAGAATTCTTCCCTACCTTATTCCTGTGCTGAGATACAGGCTGCTCCAACCTGCTGTAAAATGCTTGATTTCGAGAGTGAGCGAAACTAATGAAAACATTGTTGGGGTAAAACCTAAAGGGAAAGACCTGGCACCAAATACAATTTGCCATCTGATCTAACTTCTGGAGGCAGTCAAAATGAGTATTTGAATTCTTCCCTACCTTATTCCTGTGCTGAGATACAGGCTGCTCCAACCTGCTGTAAAATGCTTGATTTCGAGAGTGAGCGAAACTAATGAAAACATTGTTGGGGTAAAACCTAAAGGGAAAGACCTAGCACCAAATACAATTTGCCATCTGATCTAACTTCTGGAGGCAGTCAAAGTGATCCTTAGAATTCTTCCCTACCTTATTCCTGTGCTGAGATACAGGCTGCTCCAACCTGCTGTAAAATGCTTGATTTCGAGAGTGAGCGAAACTAATGAAAACATTGTTGGGGTAAAACCTAAAGGGAAAGACCTAGCACCAAATACAATTTGCCATCTGATCTAACTTCTGGAGGCAGTCAAAATGATCCTTAGAATTCTTCCCTACCTTATTCCTGTGCTGAGATACAGGCTGCTCCAACCTGCTGTAAAATGCTTGATTTCGAGAGTGAGCGAAACTAATGAAAACATTGTTGGGGTAAAACCTAAAGGGAAAGACCTAGCACCAAATACAATTTGCCATCTGATCTAACTTCTGGAGGCAGTCAAAATGAGTATTTGAATTCTTCCCTACCTTATTCCTGTGCTGAGATACAGGCTGCTCCAACCTGCTGTAAAATGCTTGATTTCGAGAGTGAGTGAAACTAATGAAAACATTGTTGGGGTAAAACCTAAAGGGAAAGACCTAGCACCAAATACAATTTGCCATCTGATCTAACTTCTGGAGGCAGTCAAAATGATCCTTAGAATTCTTCCCTACCTTATCCCTGTGCTGAGATACAGGCTGCTCCAACCTGCTGTAAAATGCTTGATTTCGGGAGTGAGCGAAACTAATGAAAACATTGTTGGGGTAAAACATAAAGGGAAAGACCTAGCACCAAATGCAATTTGCCATCTGATCTAACTTCTGGAGGCAGTCAAAATGAGTATTTGAATTCTTCCCTACCTTATTCCTGTGCTGAGATACAGGCTGCTCCAACCTGCTGTAAAATGCTTGATTTCGAGAGTGATCGAAACTAATGAAAACATTGTTGGGGTAAAACCTAAAGGGAAAGACCTAGCACCAAATTCCATTGGCCATCTGATCTAACTTCTGGAGGCAGTCAAAATGATCCTTAGAATTCTTCCCTACCTTATTCCTGTGCTGAGATACAGGCTGCTCCAAACTGCTGTAAAATGCTTGATTTCGAGAGTGAGCGAAACTAATGAAAACATTGTTGGGGTAAAACCTAAAGGGAAAGACCTAGCACCAAATACAATTTGCCATCTGATCTAACTTCTGGAGGCAGTCAAAGTGATCCTTAGAATTCTTCCCTACCTTATTCCTGTGCTGAGATACAGGCTGCTCCAACCTGCTGTAAAATGCTTGATTTCGAGAGTGAGCGAAACTAATGTAAACATTGTTGGGGTAAAACCTAAAGGGAAAGACCTAGCACCAAATACAATTTGCCATCTGATCTAACTTCTGGAGGCAGTCAAAATGATCCTTAGAATTCTTCCCTACCTTATTCCTGTGCTGAGATACAGGCTGCTCCAACCTGCTGTAAAATGCTTGATTTCGAGAGTGAGCGAAACTAATGAAAACATTGTTGGGGTAAAACCTAAAGGGAAAGACCTAGCACCAAATACAATTTGCCATCTGATCTAACTTCTGGAGGCAGTCAAAATGAGTATTTGAATTCTTCCCTACCTTATTCCTGTGCTGAGATACAGGCTGCTCCAACCTGCTGTAAAATGCTTGATTTCGAGAGTGAGCGAAACTAATGAAAACATTGTTGGGGTAAAACCTAAAGGGAAAGACCTAGCACCAAATTGCATTGGCCATCTGATCTAACTTCTGGAGGCAGTCAAAATGATCCTTAGAATTCTTCCCTACCTTATTCCTGTGCTGAGATACAGGCTGCTCCAACCTGCTGTAAAATGCTTGATTTCGAGAGTGAGCGAAACTAATGAAAACATTGTTGGGGTAAAACCTAAAGGGAAAGACCTAGCACCAAATACAATTTGCCATCTGATCTAACTTCTGGAGGCAGTCAAAATGAGTATTTGAATTCTTCCCTACCTTATTCCTGTGCTGAGATACAGGCTGCTCCAACCTGCTGTAAAATGCTTGATTTCGAGAGTGAGCGAAACTAATGAAAACATTGTTGGGGTAAAACCTAAAGGGAAAGACCTAGCACCAAATTGCATTGGCCATCTGATCTAACTTCTGGAGGCAGTCAAAATGATCCTTAGAATTCTTCCCTACCTTATTCCTGTGCTGAGATACAGGCTGCTCCAACCTGCTGTAAAATGCTTGATTTCGAGAGTGAGCGAAACTAATGAAAACATTGTTGGGGTAAAACCTAAAGGGAAAGACCTAGCACCAAATACAATTTGCCATCTGATCTAACTTCTGGAGGCAGTCAAAATGATCCTTAGAATTCTTCCCTGCCTTATCCCTGTGCTGAGATACAGGCTGCTCCAACCTGCTGTAAAATGCTTGATTTCGAGACTGATCGGAACTAATGAAAACATTGTTGGGGTAAAACCTAAAGGGAAAGACCTAGCACCAAATACAATTTGCCATCTGATCTAACTTCTGGAGGCAGTCAAAATGATCCTTAGAATTCTTCCCTACCTTATTCCTGTGCTGAGATACAGGCTGCTCCAACCTGCTGTAAAATGCTTGATTTCGAGAGTGATCGAAACTAATGAAAACATTGTTGGGGTAAAACCTAAAGGGAAAGACCTAGCACCAAATACAATTTGCCATCTGATCTAACTTCTGGAGGCAGTCAAAATGATCCTTAGAATTCTTCCCTACCTTATTCCTGTGCTGAGATACAGGCTGCTCCAACCTGCTGTAAAATGCTTGATTTCGAGAGTGAGCGAAACTAATGAAAACATTGTTGGGGTAAAACCTAAAGGGAAAGACCTAGCACCAAATACAATTTGCCATCTGATCTAACTTCTGGAGGCAGTCAAAATGATCCTTAGAATTCTTCCCTACCTTATTCCTGTGCTGAGATACAGGCTGCTCCAACCTGCTGTAAAATGCTTGATTTCGAGAGTGATCGAAACTAATGAAAACATTGTTGGGGTAAAACCTAAAGGGAAAGACCTAGCACCAAATACAATTTGCCATCTGATCTAACTTCTGGAGGCAGTCAAAATGATCCTTAGAATTCTTCCCTACCTTATTCCTGTGCTGAGATACAGGCTGCTCCAACCTGCTGTAAAATGCTTGATTTCGAGACTGATCGAAACTTATGAAAACATTGTTGGGGTAAAACCTAAAGGGAAAGACCTAGCACCAAATTCCATTGGCCATCTGATCTAACTTCTGGAGGCAGTCAAAATGATCCTTAGAATTCTTCCCTACCTTATTCCTGTGCTGAGATACAGGCTGCTCCAACCTGCTGTAAAATGCTTGATTTCGAGAGTGAGCGAAACTAATGAAAACATTGTTGGGGTAAAACCTAAAGGGAAAGACCTAGCACCAAATACAATTTGCCATCTGATCTAACTTCTGGAGGCAGTCAAAATGATCCTTAGAATTCTTCCCTACCTTATCCCTGTGCTGAGATACAGGCTGCTCCAACCTGCTGTAAAATGCTTGATTTCGGGAGTGAGCGAAACTAATGAAAACATTGTTGGGGTAAAACATAAAGGGAAAGACCTAGCACCAAATGCAATTTGCCATCTGATCTAACTTCTGGAGGCAGTCAAAATGAGTATTTGAATTCTTCCCTACCTTATTCCTGTGCTGAGATACAGGCTGCTCCAACCTGCTGTAAAATGCTTGATTTCGAGAGTGATCGAAACTAATGAAAACATTGTTGGGGTAAAACCTAAAGGGAAAGACCTAGCACCAAATTCCATTGGCCATCTGATCTAACTTCTGGAGGCAGTCAAAATGATCCTTAGAATTCTTCCCTACCTTATTCCTGTGCTGAGATACAGGCTGCTCCAAACTGCTGTAAAATGCTTGATTTCGAGAGTGAGCGAAACTAATGAAAACATTGTTGGGGTAAAACCTAAAGGGAAAGACCTAGCACCAAATACAATTTGCCATCTGATCTAACTTCTGGAGGCAGTCAAAGTGATCCTTAGAATTCTTCCCTACCTTATTCCTGTGCTGAGATACAGGCTGCTCCAACCTGCTGTAAAATGCTTGATTTCGAGAGTGAGCGAAACTAATGTAAACATTGTTGGGGTAAAACCTAAAGGGAAAGACCTAGCACCAAATACAATTTGCCATCTGATCTAACTTCTGGAGGCAGTCAAAATGATCCTTAGAATTCTTCCCTACCTTATTCCTGTGCTGAGATACAGGCTGCTCCAACCTGCTGTAAAATGCTTGATTTCGAGAGTGAGCGAAACTAATGAAAACATTGTTGGGGTAAAACCTAAAGGGAAAGACCTAGCACCAAATACAATTTGCCATCTGATCTAACTTCTGGAGGCAGTCAAAATGAGTATTTGAATTCTTCCCTACCTTATTCCTGTGCTGAGATACAGGCTGCTCCAACCTGCTGTAAAATGCTTGATTTCGAGAGTGAGCGAAACTAATGAAAACATTGTTGGGGTAAAACCTAAAGGGAAAGACCTAGCACCAAATTGCATTGGCCATCTGATCTAACTTCTGGAGGCAGTCAAAATGATCCTTAGAATTCTTCCCTACCTTATTCCTGTGCTGAGATACAGGCTGCTCCAACCTGCTGTAAAATGCTTGATTTCGAGAGTGAGCGAAACTAATGAAAACATTGTTGGGGTAAAACCTAAAGGGAAAGACCTAGCACCAAATACAATTTGCCATCTGATCTAACTTCTGGAGGCAGTCAAAATGAGTATTTGAATTCTTCCCTACCTTATTCCTGTGCTGAGATACAGGCTGCTCCAACCTGCTGTAAAATGCTTGATTTCGAGAGTGAGCGAAACTAATGAAAACATTGTTGGGGTAAAACCTAAAGGGAAAGACCTAGCACCAAATTGCATTGGCCATCTGATCTAACTTCTGGAGGCAGTCAAAATGATCCTTAGAATTCTTCCCTACCTTATTCCTGTGCTGAGATACAGGCTGCTCCAACCTGCTGTAAAATGCTTGATTTCGAGAGTGAGCGAAACTAATGAAAACATTGTTGGGGTAAAACCTAAAGGGAAAGACCTAGCACCAAATACAATTTGCCATCTGATCTAACTTCTGGAGGCAGTCAAAATGATCCTTAGAATTCTTCCCTGCCTTATCCCTGTGCTGAGATACAGGCTGCTCCAACCTGCTGTAAAATGCTTGATTTCGAGACTGATCGGAACTAATGAAAACATTGTTGGGGTAAAACCTAAAGGGAAAGACCTAGCACCAAATACAATTTGCCATCTGATCTAACTTCTGGAGGCAGTCAAAATGATCCTTAGAATTCTTCCCTACCTTATTCCTGTGCTGAGATACAGGCTGCTCCAACCTGCTGTAAAATGCTTGATTTCGAGAGTGATCGAAACTAATGAAAACATTGTTGGGGTAAAACCTAAAGGGAAAGACCTAGCACCAAATACAATTTGCCATCTGATCTAACTTCTGGAGGCAGTCAAAATGATCCTTAGAATTCTTCCCTACCTTATTCCTGTGCTGAGATACAGGCTGCTCCAACCTGCTGTAAAATGCTTGATTTCGAGAGTGAGCGAAACTAATGAAAACATTGTTGGGGTAAAACCTAAAGGGAAAGACCTAGCACCAAATACAATTTGCCATCTGATCTAACTTCTGGAGGCAGTCAAAATGATCCTTAGAATTCTTCCCTACCTTATTCCTGTGCTGAGATACAGGCTGCTCCAACCTGCTGTAAAATGCTTGATTTCGAGAGTGATCGAAACTAATGAAAACATTGTTGGGGTAAAACCTAAAGGGAAAGACCTAGCACCAAATACAATTTGCCATCTGATCTAACTTCTGGAGGCAGTCAAAATGATCCTTAGAATTCTTCCCTACCTTATTCCTGTGCTGAGATACAGGCTGCTCCAACCTGCTGTAAAATGCTTGATTTCGAGACTGATCGAAACTTATGAAAACATTGTTGGGGTAAAACCTAAAGGGAAAGACCTAGCACCAAATTCCATTGGCCATCTGATCTAACTTCTGGAGGCAGTCAAAATGATCCTTAGAATTCTTCCCTACCTTATTCCTGTGCTGAGATACAGGCTGCTCCAACCTGCTGTAAAATGCTTGATTTCGAGAGTGAGCGAAACTAATGAAAACATTGTTGGGGTAAAACCTAAAGGGAAAGACCTAGCACCAAATTCCATTGGCCATCTGATCTAACTTCTGGAGGCAGTCAAAATGATCCTTAGAATTCTTCCCTACCTTATTCCTGTGCTGAGATACAGGCTGCTCCAACCTGCTGTAAAATGCTTGATTTCGAGAGTGAGCGAAACTAATGAAAACATTGTTGGGGTAAAACCTAAAGGGAAAGACCTAGCACCAAATACAATTTGCCATCTAATCTAACTTCTGGAGGCAGTCAAAATGATCCTTAGAATTCTTCCCTACCTTATTCCTGTGCTGAGATACAGGCTGCTCCAACCTGCTGTAAAATGCTTGATTTCGAGACTGATCGAAACTTATGAAAACATTGTTGGGGTAAAACCTAAAGGGAAAGACCTAGCACCAAATTCCATTGGCCATCTGATCTAACTTCTGGAGGCAGTCAAAATGATCCTTAGAATTCTTCCCTACCTTATTCCTGTGCTGAGATACAGGCTGCTCCAACCTGCTGTAAAATGCTTGATTTCGGGAGTGAGCGAAACTAATGAAAACATTGTTGGGGTAAAACCTAAAGGGAAAGATCTAGCACCAAATGCAATTTGCCATCTGATCTAACTTCTGGAGGCAGTCAAAATTAGTATTTGAATTCTTCCCTACCTTATTCCTGTGCTGAGATACAGGCTGCTCCAACCTGCTGTAAAATGCTTGATTTCGAGAGTGAGCGAAACTAATGAAAACATTGTTGGGGTAAAACCTAAAGGGAAAGACCTAGCACCAAATTGCATTGGCCATCTGATCTAACTTCTGGAGGCAGTCAAAATGATCCTTAGAATTCTTTCCTACCTTATTCCTGTGCTGAGATACAGGCTGCTCCAACCTGCTGTAAAATGCTTGATTTCGAGAGTGAGCGAAACTAATGAAAACATTGTTGGGGTAAAACCTAAAGGGAAAGACCTAGCACCAAATTCCATTGGCCATCTGATCTAACTTCTGGAGGAAGTCAAAATGCTCCTTAGAACTCTTTCCTACCTTATTCCTGTGCTGAGATACAGGCTGCTCCAACCTGCTGTAAAATGCTTGATTTCGAGAGTGAGCGAAACTAATGAAAACTTTGTTGGGGTAAAACCTAAAGGGAAATACCTGGCACCAAATACAATTTGCCATCTGATCTAACTTCTGGAGGCAGTCAAAATGATCCTTAGAATTCTTCCCTACCTTATTCCTGTGCTGAGATACAGGCTGCTCCAACCTGCTGTAAAATGCTTGATTTCGAGACTGATCGAAACTAATGAAAACATTGTTGGGGTAAAACCTAAAGGGAAAGACCTAGCACCAAATTCCATTGGCCATCTGATCTAACTTCTGGAGGCAGTCAAAATGATCCTTAGAATTCTTCCCCACCTTATTCCTGTGCTGAGATACAGGCTGCTCCAACCTGCTGTAAAATGCTTGATTTCGAGAGTGAGCGAAACTAATGAAAACATTGTTGGGGTAAAACCTAAAGGGAATGACCTAGCACCAAATACAATTTGCCATCTGATCTAACTTCTGGAGGCAGTCAAAAGGAGTATTTGAATTCTTCCCTACCTTATTCCTGTGCTGAGATACAGGCTGCTCCAACCTGCTGTAAAATGCTTGATTTCGAGAGTGAGCGAAACTAATGAAAACATTGTTGGGGTAAAACCTAAAGGGAAAGACCTAGCACCAAATTCCATTGGCCATCTGATCTAACTTCTGGAGGCAGTCAAAATGAGTATTTGAATTCTTCCCTACCTTATTCCTGTGCTGAGATACAGGCTGCTCCAACCTGCTGTAAAATGCTTGATTTCGAGAGTGAGCGAAACTAATGAAAACATTGTTGGGGTAAAACCTAAAGGGAAAGACCTAGCACCAAATTCCATTGGCCATCTGATCTAACTTCTGGAGGCAGTCAAAATGATCCTTAGAATTCTTTCCTACCTTATTCCTGTGCTGAGATACAGGCTGCTCCAACCTGCTGTAAAATGCTTGATTTCGAGAGTGAGCGAAACTAATGAAAACATTGTTGGGGTAAAACCTAAAGGGAAAGACCTAGCACCAAATACAATTTGCCATCTGATCTAACTTCTGGAGGCAGTCAAAGTGATCCTTAGAATTCTTCCCTACCTTATTCCTGTTCTGAGATACAGGCTGCTCCAACCTGCTGTAAAATGCTTGATTTCGAGAGTGAGCGAAACTAATGAAAACATTGTTGGGGTAAAACCTAAATGGAAAGACCTAGCACCAAATACAATTTGCCATCTGATCTAACTTCTGGAGGCAGTCAAAATGATCCTTAGAATTCTTCCCTACCTTATTCCTGTGCTGAGATACAGGCTGCTCCAACCTGCTGTAAAATGCTTGATTTCGAGAGTGAGCGAAACTAATGAAAACATTGTTGGGGTAAAACCTAAAGGGAAAGACCTAGCACCAAATACAATTTGCCATCTGATCTAACTTCTGGAGGCAGTCAAAATGATCCTTAGAATTCTTCCCTACCTTATTCCTGTGCTGAGATACAGGCTGCTCCAACCTGCTGTAAAATGCTTGATTTCGAGAGTGAGCGAAACTAATGAAAACACTGTTGGGGTAAAACCTAAAGGGAAAGACCTAGCACCAAATACAATTTGCCATCTGATCTAACTTCTGGAGGCAGTCAAAAGGAGTATTTGAATTCTTCCCTACCTTATTCCTGTGCTGAGATACAGGCTGCTCCAACCTGCTGTAAAATGCTTGATTTCGAGAGTGATCGAAACTAATGAAAACATTGTTGGGGTAAAACCTAAAGGGAAAGACCTAGCACCAAATTCCATTGGCCATCTGATCTAACTTCTGGAGGAAGTCAAAATGATCCTTAGAACTCTTTCCTACCTTATTCCTGTGCTGAGATACAGGCTGCTCCAACCTGCTGTAAAATGCTTGATTTCGAGAGTGAGCGAAACTAATGAAAACATTGTTGGGGTAAAACCTAAAGGGAAAGACCTGGCACCAAATACAATTTGCCATCTAATCTAACTTCTGGAGGCAGTCAAAATGATCCTTAGAATTCTTCCCTACCTTATTCCTGTGCTGAGATACAGGCTGCTCCAACCTGCTGTAAAATGCTTGATTTCGGGAGTGAGCGAAACTAATGAAAACATTGTTGGGGTAAAACCTAAAGGGAAAGACCTAGCACCAAATGCAATTTGCCATCTGATCTAACTTCTGGAGGCAGTCAAAATGAGTATTTGAATTCTTCCCTACCTTATTCCTGTGCTGAGATACAGGCTGCTCCAACCTGCTGTAAAATGCTTGATTTCGAGAGTAATCGAAACTAATGAAAACATTGTTGGGGTAAAACCTAAAGGGAAAGACCTAGCACCAAATTCCATTGGCCATCTGATCTAACTTCTGGAGGCAGTCAAAATGATCCTTAGAATTCTTTCCTACCTTATTCCTGTGCTGAGATACAGGCTGCTCCAACCTGCTGTAAAATGCTTGATTTCGAGAGTGAGCGAAACTAATGAAAACATTGTTGGGGTAAAACCTAAAGGGAAAGACCTAGCACCAAATACAATTTGCCATCTGATCTAACTTCTGGAGGCAGTCAAAGTGATTCTTAGAATTCTTCCCTACCTTATTCCTGTGCTGAGATACAGGCTGCTCCAACCTGCTGTAAAATGCTTGATTTCGAGAGTGAGCGAAACTAATGAAAACATTGTTGGGGTAAAACCTAAAGGGAAAGACCTAGCACCAAATACAATTTGCCATCTGATCTAACTTCTGGAGGCAGTCAAAATGAGTATTTGAATTCTTCCCTACCTTATTCCTGTGCTGAGATACAGGCTGCTCCAACCTGCTGTAAAATGCTTGATTTCGAGAGTGAGCGAAACTAATGAAAACATTGTTGGGGTAAAACCTAAAGGGAAAGACCTAGCACCAAATTGCATTGGCCATCTGATCTAACTTCTGGAGGCAGTCAAAATGATCCTTAGAATTCTTCCCTACCTTATTCCTGTGCTGAGATACAGGCTGCTCCAACCTGCTGTAAAATGCTTGATTTCGAGAGTGAGCGAAACTAATGAAAACATTGTTGGGGTAAAACCTAAAGGGAAAGACCTAGCACCAAATACAATTTGCCATCTGATCTAACTTCTGGAGGCAGTCAAAATGATCCTTAGAATTCTTCCCTACCTTATTCCTGTGCTGAGATACAGGCTGCTCCAACCTGCTGTAAAATGCTTGATTTCGAGAGTGAGCGAAACTAATGAAAACATTGTTGGCGTAAAACCTAAAGGGAAAGACCTAGCACCAAATACAATTTGCCATCTGATCTAACTTCTGGAGGCAGTCAAAATGATCCTTAGAATTCTTCCCTACCTTATCCCTGTGCTGAGATACAGGCTGCTCCAAACTGCTGTAAAATGCTTGATTTCGAGACTGATCGAAACTAATGAAAACATTGTTGGTGTAAAACCTAAAGGGAAAGACCTAGCACCAAATACAATTTGCCATCTGATCTAACTTCTGGAGGCAGTCAAAATGATCCTTAGAATTCTTCCCTACCTTATTCCTGTGCTGAGATACAGGCTGCTCCAACCTGCTGTAAAATGCTTGATTTCGAGAGTGAGCGAAACTAATGAAAACATTGTTGGGGTAAAACCTAAAGGGAAAGACCTAGCACCAAATACAATTTGCCATCTGATCTAACTTCTGGAGGCAGTCAAAATGATCCTTAGAATTCTTCCCTACCTTATTCCTGTGCTGAGATACAGGCTGCTCCAACCTGCTGTAAAATGCTTGATTTCGAGACTGATCGAAACTAATGAAAACACTGTTGGGGTAAAACCTAAAGGGAAAGACCTAGCACCAAATACAATTTGCCATCTGATCTAACTTCTGGAGGCAGTCAAAAGGAGTATTTGAATTCTTCCCTACCTTATTCCTGTGCTGAGATACAGGCTGCTCCAACCTGCTGTAAAATGCTTGATTTCGAGAGTGATCGAAACTAATGAAAACATTGTTGGGGTAAAACCTAAAGGGAAAGACCTAGCACCAAATTCCATTGGCCATCTGATCTAACTTCTGGAGGAAGTCAAAATGATCCTTAGAACTCTTTCCTACCTTATTCCTGTGCTGAGATACAGGCTGCTCCAACCTGCTGTAAAATGCTTGATTTCGAGAGTGAGCGAAACTAATGAAAACATTGTTGGGGTAAAACCTAAAGGGAAAGACCTGGCACCAAATACAATTTGCCATCTAATCTAACTTCTGGAGGCAGTCAAAATGATCCTTAGAATTCTTCCCTACCTTATTCCTGTGCTGAGATACAGGCTGCTCCAACCTGCTGTAAAATGCTTGATTTCGGGAGTGAGCGAAACTAATGAAAACATTGTTGGGGTAAAACCTAAAGGGAAAGACCTAGCACCAAATGCAATTTGCCATCTGATCTAACTTCTGGAGGCAGTCAAAATGAGTATTTGAATTCTTCCCTACCTTATTCCTGTGCTGAGATACAGGCTGCTCCAACCTGCTGTAAAATGCTTGATTTCGAGAGTAATCGAAACTAATGAAAACATTGTTGGGGTAAAACCTAAAGGGAAAGACCTAGCACCAAATTCCATTGGCCATCTGATCTAACTTCTGGAGGCAGTCAAAATGATCCTTAGAATTCTTTCCTACCTTATTCCTGTGCTGAGATACAGGCTGCTCCAACCTGCTGTAAAATGCTTGATTTCGAGAGTGAGCGAAACTAATGAAAACATTGTTGGGGTAAAACCTAAAGGGAAAGACCTAGCACCAAATACAATTTGCCATCTGATCTAACTTCTGGAGGCAGTCAAAGTGATTCTTTGAATTCTTCCCTACCTTATTCCTGTGCTGAGATACAGGCTGCTCCAACCTGCTGTAAAATGCTTGATTTCGAGAGTGAGCGAAACTAATGAAAACATTGTTGGGGTAAAACCTAAAGGGAAAGACCTAGCACCAAATACAATTTGCCATCTGATCTAACTTCTGGAGGCAGTCAAAATGATCCTTAGAATTCTTCCCTACCTTATCCCTGTGCTGAGATACAGGCTGCTCCAAACTGCTGTAAAATGCTTGATTTCGAGACTGATCGAAACTAATGAAAACATTGTTGCGGTAAAACCTAAAGGGAAAGACCTAGCACCAAATACAATTTGCCATCTGATCTAACTTCTGGAGGCAGTCAAAATGATCCTTAGAATTCTTCCCTACCTTATTCCTGTGCTGAGATACAGGCTGCTCCAACCTGCTGTAAAATGCTTAATTTCGAGAGTGAGCGAAACTAATGAAAACATTGTTGGGGTAAAACCTAAAGGGAAAGACCTAGCACCAAATACAATTTGCCATCTGATCTAACTTCTGGAGGCAGTCAAAATGATCCTTAGAATTCTTCCCTACCTTATTCCTGTGCTGAGATACAGGCTGCTCCAACCTGCTGTAAAATGCTTGATTTCGAGACTGATCGAAACTAATGAAAACATTGTTGGGGTAAAACCTAAAGGGAAAGACCTAGCACCAAATTCCATTGGCCATCTGATCTAACTTCTGGAGGCAGTCAAAATGATCCTTAGAATTCTTCCCTACCTTATTCCTGTGCTGAGATACAGGCTGCTCCAACCTGCTGTAAAATGCTTGATTTCGAGAGTGAGCGAAACTAATGAAAACATTGTTGGGGTAAAACCTAAAGGGAAAGACCTAGCACCAAATACAATTTGCATTCTGATCTAACTTCTGGAGGCAGTCAAAATGATCCTTAGAATTCTTCCCTACCTTATTCCTGTGCTGAGATACAGGCTGCTCCAACCTGCTGTAAAATGCTTGATTTCGGGAGTGAGCGAAACTAATGAAAACATTGTTGGGGTAAAACCTAAAGGGAAAGATCTAGCACCAAATGCAATTTGCCATCTGATCTAACTTCTGGAGGCAGTCAAAATGAGTATTTGAATTCTTCCCTACCTTATTCCTGTGCTGAGATACAGGCTGCTCCAACCTGCTGTAAAATGCTTGATTTCGAGAGTGAGCGAAACTAATGAAAACATTGTTGGGGTAAAACCTAAAGGGAAAGACCTAGCACCAAATTCCATTGGCCATCTGATCTAACTTCTGGAGGCAGTCAAAATGATCCTTAGAATTCTTTCTAACCTTATTCCTGTGCTGAGATACAGGCTGCTCCAACCTGCTGTAAAATGCTTGATTTCGAGAGTGAGCGAAACTAATGAAAACATTGTTGGGGTAAAACCTAAAGGGAAAGACCTGGCACCAAATACAATTTGCCATCTGATCTAACTTCTGGAGGCAGTCAAAATGATCCTTAGAATTCTTCCCTACCTTATTCCTGTGCTGAGATACAGGCTGCTCCAACCTGCTGTAAAATGCTTGATTTCGAGAGTGAGCGAAACTAATGAAAACATTGTTGGGGTAAAACCTAAAGGGAAAGATCTAGCACCAAATACAATTTGCCATCTGATCTAACTTCTGGAGGCAGTCAAAATGAGTATTTGAATTCTTCCCTACCTTATTCCTGTGCTGAGATACAGGCTGCTCCAACCTGCTGTAAAATGCTTGATTTCGAGAGTGAGCGAAACTAATGAAAACATTGTTGGGGTAAAACCTAAAGGGAAAGACCTAGCACCAAATACAATTTGCCATCTGATCTAACCTGTGGAAGCAGTCAAAATGATCCTTAGAATTCTTCCCTACCTTATTCCTGTGCTGAGATACAGGCTGCTCCAACCTGCTGTAAAATGCTTGATTTCGAGACTGATCGAAACTAATGAAAACATTGTTGGGGTAAAACCTAAAGGGAAAGACCTGGCACCAAATACAATTTGCCATCTGATCTAACTTCTGGAGGCAGTCAAAATGATCCTTAGAATTCTTCCCTACCTTATTCCTGTGCTGAGATACAGGCTGCTCCAACCGGCTGTAAAATGCTTGATTTCGAGAGTGAGCGAAACTAATGAAAACATTGTTGGGGTAAAACCTAAAGGGAAAGACCTAGCACCAAATTGCATTGGCCATCTGATCTAACTTCTGGAGGCAGTCAAAATGAGTATTTGAATTCTTCCCTACCTTATTCCTGTGCTGAGATACAGGCTGCTCCAACCTGCTGTAAAATGCTTGATTTCGAGAGTGAGCGAAACTAATGAAAACATTGTTGGGGTAAAACCTAAAGGGAAAGACCTAGCACCAAATCCAATTTGCCATCTGATCTAACTTCTGGAGGCAGTCAAAATGATCCTTAGAATTCTTCCCTACCTTATTCCTGTGCTGAGATACAGGCTGCTCCAACCTGCTGTAAAATGCTTGATTTCGAGAGTGAGCGAAACTAATGAAAACATTGTTGGGGTAAAACCTAAAGGGAAAGACCTAGCACCAAATACAATTTGCCATCTGATCTAACTTCTGGAGGCAGTCAAAATGGTCCTTAGAATTCTTCCCTACCTTATTCCTGTGCTGAGATACAGGCTGCTCCAACCTGCTGTAAAATGCTTGATTTCGAGAGTGAGCGAAACTAATGAAAACATTGTTGGGGTAAAACCTAAAGGGAAAGACCTAGCACCAAATACAATTTGCCATCTGATCTAACCTGTGGAGGCAGTCAAAATGATCCTTAGAATTCTTCCCTACCTTATTCCTGTGCTGAGATACAGGCTGCTCCAACCTGCTGTAAAATGCTTGATTTCGAGACTGATCGAAACTAATGAAAACATTGTTGGGGTAAAACCTAAAGGGAAAGACCTAGCACCAAATTCCATTGGCCATCTGATCTAACTTCTGGAGGCAGTCAAAATGATCCTTAGAATTCTTCCCTACCTTATTCCTGTGCTGAGATACAGGCTGCTCCAACCTGCTGTAAAATGCTTGATTTCGAGAGTGAGCGAAACTAATGAAAACATTGTTGGGGTAAAACCTAAAGGGAAAGACCTAGCACCAAATCCAATTTGCCATCTGATCTAACTTCTGGAGGCAGTCAAAATGAGTATTTGAATTCTTCCCTACCTTATTCCTGTGCTGAGATACAGGCTGCTCCAACCTGCTGTAAAATGCTTGATTTCGAGAGTGAGCGAAACTAATGAAAACATTGTTGGGGTAAAACCTAAAGGGAAAGACCTAGCACCAAATTCCATTGGCCATCTGATCTAACTTCTGGAGGAAGTCAAAATGCTCCTTAGAACTCTTTCCTACCTTATTCCTGTGCTGAGATACAGGCTGCTCCAACCTGCTGTAAAATGCTTGATTTCGAGAGTGAGCGAAACTAATGAAAACATTGTTGGGGTAAAACCTAAAGGGAAAGACCTGGCACCAAATACAATTTGCCATCTGATCTAACTTCTGGAGGCAGTCAAAATGATCCTTAGAATTCTTCCCTACCTTATTCCTGTGCTGAGATACAGGCTGCTCCAACCTGCTGTAAAATGCTTGATTTCGAGAGTGAGCGAAACTAATGAAAACATTGTTGGGGTAAAACCTAAAGGGAAAGACCTAGCACCAAATTCCATTGGCCATCTGATCTAACTTCTGGAGGCAGTCAAAATGATCCTTAGAATTCTTCCCTACCTTATTCCTGTGCTGAGATACAGGCTGCTCCAACCTGCTGTAAAATGCTTGATTTCGAGAGTGAGCGAAACTAATGAAAACATTGTTGGGGTAAAACCTAAAGGGAAAGACCTAGCACCAAATTCCATTTGCCATCTGATCTAACTTCTGGAGGCAGTCAAAAGGAGTATTTGAATTCTTCCCTACCTTATTCCTGTGCTGAGATACAGGCTGCTCCAACCTGCTGTAAAATGCTTGATTTCGAGAGTGAGCGAAACTAATGAAAACATTGTTGCGGTAAAACCTAAAGGGAAAGACCTAGCACCAAATTCCATTGGCCATCTGATCTAACTTCTGGAGGAAGTCAAAATGATCCTTAGAACTCTTTCCTACCTTATTCCTGTGCTGAGATACAGGCTGCTCCAACCTGCTGTAAAATGCTTGATTTCGAGAGTGAGCGAAACTAATGAAAACATTGTTGGGGTAAAACCTAAAGGGAAAGACCTAGCACCAAATACAATTTGCCATCTGATCTAACTTCTGGAGGCAGTCAAAATGATCCTTAGAATTCTTCCCTACCTTATTCCTGTGCTGAGATACAGGCTGCTCCAACCTGCTGTAAAATGCTTGATTTCGAGAGTGAGCGAAACTAATGAAAACATTGTTGGGGTAAAACCTAAAGGGAAAGACCTAGCACCAAATTCCATTGGCCATCTGATCTAACTTCTGGAGGCAGTCAAAATGATCCTTAGAATTCTTCCCTACCTTATTCCTGTGCTGAGATACAGGCTGCTCCAACCTGCTGTAAAATGCTTGATTTCGAGAGTGAGCGAAACTAATGAAAACATTGTTGGGGTAAAACCTAAAGGGAAAGACCTAGCACCAAATACAATTTGCCATCTGATCTAACTTCTGGAGGCAGTCAAAAGGAGTATTTGAATTCTTCCCTACCTTATTCCTGTGCTGAGATACAGGCTGCTCCAACCTGCTGTAAAATGCTTGATTTCGAGAGTGAGCGAAACTAATGAAAACATTGTTGCGGTAAAACCTAAAGGGAAAGACCTAGCACCAAATTCCATTGGCCATCTGATCTAACTTCTGGAGGAAGTCAAAATGATCCTTAGAACTCTTTCCTACCTTATTCCTGTGCTGAGATACAGGCTGCTCCAACCTGCTGTAAAATGCTTGATTTCGAGAGTGAGCGAAACTAATGAAAACATTGTTGGGGTAAAACCTAAAGGGAAAGACCTAGCACCAAATACAATTTGCCATCTGATCTAACTTCTGGAGGCAGTCAAAATGATCCTTAGAATTCTTCCCTACCTTATTCCTGTGCTGAGATACAGGCTGCTCCAACCTGCTGTAAAATGCTTGATTTCGAGAGTGAGCGAAACTAATGAAAACATTGTTGGGGTAAAACCTAAAGGGAAAGATCTAGCACCAAATGCAATTTGCCATCTGATCTAACTTCTGGAGGCAGTCAAAATGAGTATTTGAATTCTTCCCTACCTTATTCCTGTGCTGAGATACAGGCTGCTCCAACCTGCTGTAAAATGCTTGATTTCGAGAGTGATCGAAACTAATGAAAACATTGTTGGGGTAAAACCTAAAGGGAAAGACCTAGCACCAAATTCCATTGGCCATCTGATCTAACTTCTGGAGGCAGTCAAAATGATCCTTAGAATTCTTTCCTACCTTATTCCTGTGCTGAGATACAGGCTGCTCCAACCTGCTGTAAAATGCCTGATTTCGAGAGTGAGCGAAACTAATGAAAACATTGTTGGGGTAAAACCTAAAGGGAAAGACCTGGCACCAAATACAATTTGCCATCTGATCTAACTTCTGGAGGCAGTCAAAGTGATCCTTAGAATTCTTCCCTACCTTATTCCTGTGCTGAGATACAGGCTGCTCCAACCTGCTGTAAAATGCTTGATTTCGAGAGTGAGCGAAACTAATGAAAACATTGTTGGGGTAAAACCTAAAGGGAAAGACCTAGCACCAAATACAATTTGCCATCTGATCTAACTTCTGGAGGCAGTCAAAATGATCCTTAGAATTCTTCCCTACCTTATTCCTGTGATGAGATACAGGCTGCTCCAACCTGCTGTAAAATGCTTGATTTCGAGAGTGAGCGAAACTAATGAAAACATTGTTGGGGTAAAACCTAAAGGGAAAGACCTAGCACTAAATTCCATTGGCCATCTGATCTAACTTCTGGAGGCAGTCAAAATGATCCTTAGAATTCTTCCCTACCTTATTCCTGTGCTGAGATACAGGCTGCTCCAACCTGCTGTAAAATGCTTGATTTCGAGAGTGAGCGAAACTAATGAAAACATTGTTGGGGTAAAACCTAAAGGGAAAGACCTAGCACCAAATACAATTTGCCATCTGATCTAACTTCTGGAGGCAGTCAAAATGATCCTTAGAATTCTTCCCTACCTTATCCCTGTGCTGAGATACAGGCTGCTCCAAACTGCTGTAAAATGCTTGATTTCGAGAGTGAGCGAAACTAATGAAAACATTGTTGGGGTAAAACCTAAAGGGAAAGACCTAGCACCAAATACAATTTGCCATCTGATCTAACTTCTGGAGGCAGTCAAAATGATCCTTAGAATTCTTCCCTACCTTATTCCTGTGCTGAGATACAGGCTGCTCCAACCTGCTGTAAAATGCTTGATTTCGAGAGTGAGCGAAACTAATGAAAACATTGTTGGGGTAAAACCTAAAGGGAAAGACCTAGCACCAAATTCCATTGGCCATCTGATCTAACTTCTGGAGGAAGTCAAAATGCTCCTTAGAACTCTTTCCTACCTTATTCCTGTGCTGAGATACAGGCTGCTCCAACCTGCTGTAAAATGCTTGATTTCGAGAGTGAGCGAAACTAATGAAAACATTGTTGGGGTAAAACCTAAAGGGAAAGACCTGGCACCAAATACAATTTGCCATCTGATCTAACTTCTGGAGGCAGTCAAAATGATCCTTAGAATTCTTCCCTACCTTATTCCTGTGCTGAGATACAGGCTGCTCCAACCTGCTGTAAAATGCTTGATTTCGAGAGTGAGCGAAACTAATGAAAACATTGTTGGGGTAAAACCTAAAGGGAAAGACCTAGCACCAAATTCCATTGGCCATCTGATCTAACTTCTGGAGGCAGTCAAAATGATCCTTAGAATTCTTCCCTACCTTATTCCTGTGCTGAGATACAGGCTGCTCCAACCTGCTGTAAAATGCTTGATTTCGAGAGTGAGCGAAACTAATGAAAACATTGTTGGGGTAAAACCTAAAGGGAAAGACCTAGCACCAAATTCCATTGGCCATCTGATCTAACTTCTGGAGGAAGTCAAAATGCTCCTTAGAACTCTTTCCTACCTTATTCCTGTGCTGAGATACAGGCTGCTCCAACCTGCTGTAAAATGCTTGATTTCGAGAGTGAGCGAAACTAATGAAAACATTGTTGGGGTAAAACCTAAAGGGAAAGACCTGGCACCAAATACAATTTGCCATCTGATCTAACTTCTGGAGGCAGTCAAAATGATCCTTAGAATTCTTCCCTACCTTATTCCTGTACTGAGATACAGGCTGCTCCAACCTGCTGTAAAATGCTTGATTTCGAGAGTGAGCGAAACTAATGAAAACATTGTTGGGGTAAAACCTAAAGGGAAAGACCTAGCACCAAATTCCATTGGCCATCTGATCTAACTTCTGGAGGCAGTCAAAATGATCCTTAGAATTCTTCCCTACCTTATTCCTGTGCTGAGATACAGGCTGCTCCAACCTGCTGTAAAATGCTTGATTTCGAGAGTGAGCGAAACTAATGAAAACATTGTTGGGGTAAAACCTAAAGGGAAAGACCTAGCACCAAATACAATTTGCCATCTGATCTAACTTCTGGAGGCAGTCAAAAGGAGTATTTGAATTCTTCCCTACCTTATTCCTGTGCTGAGATACAGGCTGCTCCAACCTGCTGTAAAATGCTTGATTTCGAGACTGATCGAAACTAATGAAAACATTGTTGCGGTAAAACCTAAAGGGAAAGACCTAGCACCAAATTCCATTGGCCATCTGATCTAACTTCTGGAGGAAGTCAAAATGATCCTTAGAACTCTTTCCTACCTTATTCCTGTGCTGAGATACAGGCTGCTCCAACCTGCTGTAAAATGCTTGATTTCGAGAGTGAGCGAAACTAATGAAAACATTGTTGGGGTAAAACCTAAAGGGAAAGACCTAGCACCAAATACAATTTGCCATCTGATCTAACTTCTGGAGGCAGTCAAAATGATCCTTAGAATTCTTCCCTACCTTATTCCTGTGCTGAGATACAGGCTGCTCCAACCTGCTGTAAAATGCTTGATTTCGAGACTGATCGAAACTAATGAAAACATTGTTGGGGTAAAACCTAAAGGGAAAGATCTAGCACCAAATGCAATTTGCCATCTGATCTAACTTCTGGAGGCAGTCAAAATGAGTATTTGAATTCTTCCCTGCCTTATTCCTGTGCTGAGATACAGGCTGCTCCAACCTGCTGTAAAATGCTTGATTTCGAGAGTGATCGAAACTAATGAAAACATTGTTGGGGTAAAACCTAAAGGGAAAGACCTAGCACCAAATTCCATTGGCCATCTGATCTAACTTCTGGAGGCAGTCAAAATGATCCTTAGAATTCTTTCCTACCTTATTCCTGTGCTGAGATACAGGCTGCTCCAACCTGCTGTAAAATGCCTGATTTCGAGAGTGAGCGAAACTAATGAAAACATTGTTGGGGTAAAACCTAAAGGGAAAGACCTGGCACCAAATACAATTTGCCATCTGATCTAACTTCTGGAGGCAGTCAAAGTGATCCTTAGAATTCTTCCCTACCTTATTCCTGTGCTGAGATACAGGCTGCTCCAACCTGCTGTAAAATGCTTGATTTCGAGAGTGAGCGAAACTAATGAAAACATTGTTGGGGTAAAACCTAAAGGGAAAGACCTAGCACCAAATACAATTTGCCATCTGATCTAACTTCTGGAGGCAGTCAAAATGATCCTTAGAATTCTTCCCTACCTTATTCCTGTGATGAGATACAGGCTGCTCCAACCTGCTGTAAAATGCTTGATTTCGAGAGTGAGCGAAACTAATGAAAACATTGTTGGGGTAAAACCTAAAGGGAAAGACCTAGCACCAAATTGCATTGGCCATCTGATCTAACTTCTGGAGGCAGTCAAAATGATCCTTAGAATTCTTCCCTACCTTATTCCTGTGCTGAGATACAGGCTGCTCCAACCTGCTGTAAAATGCTTGATTTCGAGAGTGAGCGAAACTAATGAAAACATTGTTGGGGTAAAACCTAAAGGGAAAGACCTAGCACCAAATACAATTTGCCATCTGATCTAACTTCTGGAGGCAGTCAAAATGATCCTTAGAATTCTTCCCTACCTTATCCCTGTGCTGAGATACAGGCTGCTCCAAACTGCTGTAAAATGCTTGATTTCGAGAGTGAGCGAAACTAATGAAAACATTGTTGGGGTAAAACCTAAAGGGAAAGACCTAGCACCAAATACAATTTGCCATCTGATCTAACTTCTGGAGGCAGTCAAAATGATCCTTAGAATTCTTCCCTACCTTATTCCTGTGCTGAGATACAGGCTGCTCCAACCTGCTGTAAAATGCTTGATTTCGAGAGTGAGCGAAACTAATGAAAACATTGTTGGGGTAAAACCTAAAGGGAAAGACCTAGCACCAAATACAATTTGCCATCTGATCTAACTTCTGGAGGCAGTCAAAATGATCCTTAGAATTCTTCCCTACCTTATTCCTGTGCTGAGATACAGGCTGCTCCAACCTGCTGTAAAATGCTTGATTTCGAGAGTGAGCGAAACTAATGAAAACATTGTTGGGGTAAAACCTAAAGGGAAAGACCTAGCACCAAATTGCATTGGCCATCTGATCTAACTTCTGGAGGCAGTCAAAATGATCCTTAGAATTCTTCCCTACCTTATTCCTGTGCTGAGATACAGGCTGCTCCAACCTGCTGTAAAATGCTTGATTTCGAGAGTGAGCGAAACTAATGAAAACATTGTTGGGGTAAAACCTAAAGGGAAAGACCTAGCACCAAATTGCATTGGCCATCTGATCTAACTTCTGGAGGCAGTCAAAATGATCCTTAGAATTCTTCCCTACCTTATTCCTGTGCTGAGATACAGGCTGCTCCAACCTGCTGTAAAATGCTTGATTTCGAGAGTGAGCGAAACTAATGAAAACATTGTTGGGGTAAAACCTAAAGGGAAAGACCTAGCACCAAATACAATTTGCCATCTGATCTAACTTCTGGAGGCAGTCAAAATGAGTATTTGAATTCTTCCCTACCTTATTCCTGTGCTGAGATACAGGCTGCTCCAACCTGCTGTAAAATGCTTGATTTCGAGAGTGAGCGAAACTAATGAAAACATTGTTGGGGTAAAACCTAAAGGGAAAGACCTAGCACCAAATACAATTTGCCATCTGATCTAACTTCTGGAGGCAGTCAAAATGATCCTTAGAATTCTTCCCTACCTTATTCCTGTGCTGAGATACAGGCTGCTCCAACCTGCTGTAAAATGCTTGATTTCGAGAGTGAGCGAAACTAATGAAAACATTGTTGGGGTAAAACCTAAAGGGAAAGACCTAGCACCAAATACAATTTGCCATCTGATCTAACTTCTGGAGGCAGTCAAAATGATCCTTAGAATTCTTCCATACCTTATTCCTGTGCTGAGATACAGGCTGCTCCAACCTGCTGTAAAATGCTTGATTTCGAGAGTGAGCGAAACTAATGAAAACATTGTTGGGGTAAAACCTAAAGGGAAAGACCTAGCACCAAATACAATTTGCCATCTGATCTAACTTCTGGAGGCAGTCAAAATGATCCTTAGAATTCTTCCCTACCTTATTCCTGTGCTGAGATACAGGCTGCTCCAACCTGCTGTAAAATGCTTGATTTTGAGAGTGAGCGAAACTAATGAAAACATTGTTGGGGTAAAACCTAAAGGGAAAGATCTAGCACCAAATACAATTTGCCATCTGATGTAACTTCTGGAGGCAGTCAAAATGAGTATTTGAATTCTTCCCTACCTTATTCCTGTGCTGAGATACAGGCTGCTCCAACCTGCTGTAAAATGCTTGATTTCGAGAGTGAGCGAAACTAATGAAAACATTGTTGGAGTAAAACCTAAAGGGAAAGACCTAGCACAAAATTCCATTGGCCATCTGATCTAACTTCTGGAGGCAGTCAAAATGATCCTTAGAATTCTTCCCTACCTTATTCCTGTGCTGAGATACAGGCTGCTCCAACCTGCTGTAAAATGCTTGATTTCGAGAGTGAGCGAAACTAATGAAAACATTGTTGGGGTAAAACCTAAAGGGAAAGACCTAGCACCAAATTCCATTGGCCATCTGATCTAACTTCTGGAGGAAGTCAAAATGCTCCTTAGAACTCTTTCCTACCTTATTCCTGTGCTGAGATACAGGCTGCTCCAACCTGCTGTAAAATGCTTGATTTCGAGAGTGAGCGAAACTAATGAAAACATTGTTGGGGTAAAACCTAAAGGGAAAGACCTGGCACCAAATACAATTTGCCATCTGATCTAACTTCTGGAGGCAGTCAAAATGATCCTTAGAATTCTTCCCTACCTTATTCCTGTGCTGAGATACAGGCTGCTCCAACCTGCTGTAAAATGCTTGATTTCGAGAGTGAGCGAAACTAATGAAAACATTGTTGGGGTAAAACCTAAAGGGAAAGACCTAGCACCAAATACAATTTGCCATCTGATCTAACTTCTGGAGGCAGTCAAAATGATCCTTAGAATTCTTCCCTACCTTATTCCTGTGCTGAGATACAGGCTGCTCCAACCTGCTGTAAAATGCTTGATTTCGAGAGTGAGCGAAACTAATGAAAACATTGTTGGGGTAAAACCTAAAGGGAAAGACCTAGCACCAAATACAATTTGCCATCTGATCTAACTTCTGGAGGCAGTCAAAATGAGTATTTGAATTCTTCCCTACCTTATTCCTGTGCTGAGATACAGGCTGCTCCAACCTGCTGTAAAATGCTTGATTTCGAGAGTGAGCGAAACTAATGAAAACATTGTTGGGGTAAAACCTAAAGGGAAAGACCTAGCACCAAATTGCATTGGCCATCTGATCTAACTTCTGGAGGCAGTCAAAATGATCCTTAGAATTCTTCCCTACCTTATTCCTGTGCTGAGATACAGGCTGCTCCAACCTGCTGTAAAATGCTTGATTTCGAGAGTGAGCGAAACTAATGAAAACATTGTTGGGGTAAAACCTAAAGGGAAAGACCTGGCACCAAATACAATTTGCCATCTGATCTAACTTCTGGAGGCAGTCAAAATGATCCTTAGAATTCTTCCCTACCTTATTCCTGTGCTGAGATACAGGCTGCTCCAACCTGCTGAAAAATGCTTGATTTCGAGAGTGAGCGAAACTAATGAAAACATTGTTGGGGTAAAACCTAAAGGGAAAGACCTAGCACCAAATACAATTTGCCATCTGATCTAACTTCTGGAGGCAGTCAAAATGATCCTTAGAATTCTTCCCTACCTTATTCCTGTGCTGAGATACAGGCTGCTCCAACCTGCTGTAAAATGCTTGATTTCGAGAGTGAGCGAAACTAATGAAAACATTGTTGGGGTAAAACCTAAAGGGAAAGACCTAGCACCAAATACAATTTGCCATCTGATCTAACTTCTGGAGGCAGTCAAAATGATCCTTAGAATTCTTCCCTACCTTATTCCTGTGCTGAGATACAGGCTGCTCCAACCTGCTGTAAAATGCTTGATTTCGAGAGTGAGCGAAACTAATGAAAACATTGTTGGGGTAAAACCTAAAGGGAAAGACCTAGCACCAAATTCCATTGGCCATCTGATCTAACTTCTGGAGGCAGTCAAAATGAGTATTTGAATTCTTCCCTACCTTATTCCTGTGCTGAGATACAGGCTGCTCCAACCTGCTGTAAAATGCTTGATTTCGAGAGTGAGCGAAACTAATGAAAACATTGTTGGGGTAAAACCTAAAGGGAAAGACCTAGCACCAAATTGCATTGGCCATCTGATCTAACTTCTGGAGGCAGTCAAAATGATCCTTAGAATTCTTCCCTACCTTATTCCTGTGCTGAGATACAGGCTGCTCCAACCTGCTGTAAAATGCTTGATTTCGAGAGTGAGCGAAACTAATGAAAACATTGTTGGGGTAAAACCTAAAGGGAAAGACCTAGCACCAAATACAATTTGCCATCTGATCTAACTTCTGGAGGCAGTCAAAATGATCCTTAGAATTCTTCCCTACCTTATTCCTGTGCTGAGATACAGGCTGCTCCAACCTGCTGTAAAATGCTTGATTTCGAGACTGATCGAAACTAATGAAAACATTGTTGGGGTAAAACCTAAAGGGAAAGACCTAGCACCAAATTCCATTGGCCATCTGATCTAACTTCTGGAGGCAGTCAAAATGATCCTTAGAATTCTTCCCTACCTTATTCCTGTGCTGAGATACAGGCTGCTCCAACCTGCTGTAAAATGCTTGATTTCGAGAGTGAGCGAAACTAATGAAAACATTGTTGGGGTAAAACCTAAAGGGAAAGACCTAGCACCAAATGCAATTTGCCATCTGATCTAACTTCTGGAGGCAGTCAAAATGATCCTTAGAATTCTTCCCTACCTTATTCCTGTGCTGAGATACAGGCTGCTCCAACCTGCTGTAAAATGCTTGATTTCGAGAGTGAGCGAAACTAATGAAAACATTGTTGGGGTAAAACCTAAAGGGAAAGACCTAGCACCAAATACAATTTGCCATCTGATCTAACTTCTGGAGGCAGTCAAAATGATCCTTAGAATTCTTCCCTACCTTATTCCTGTGCTGAGATACAGGCTGCTCCAACCTGCTGTAAAATGCTTGATTTCGAGAGTGAGCGAAACTAATGAAAACATTGTTGGGGTAAAACCTAAAGGGAAAGACCTGGCACCAAATACAATTTGCCATCTGATCTAACTTCTGGAGGCAGTCAAAATGATCCTTAGAATTCTTCCCTACCTTATTCCTGTGCTGAGATACAGGCTGCTCCAACCTGCTGTAAAATGCTTGATTTCGAGAGTGAGCGAAACTAATGAAAACATTGTTGGGGTAAAACCTAAAGGGAAAGACCTAGCACCAAATTCCATTGGCCATCTGATCTAACTTCTGGAGGCAGTCAAAATGATCCTTAGAATTCTTCCCTACCTTATTCCTGTGCTGAGATACAGGCTGCTCCAACCTGCTGTAAAATGCTTGATTTCGAGAGTGAGCGAAACTAATGAAAACATTGTTGGGGTAAAACCTAAAGGGAAAGACCTAGCACCAAATCCAATTTGCCATCTGATCTAACTTCTGGAGGCAGTCAAAATGAGCATTTGAATTCTTCCCTACCTTATTCCTGTGCTGAGATACAGGCTGCTCCAACCTGCTGTAAAATGCTTGATTTCGAGAGTGAGCGAAACTAATGAAAACATTGTTGGGGTAAAACCTAAAGGGAAAGACCTAGCACCAAATACAATTTGCCATCTGATCTAACTTCTGGAGGCAGTCAAAATGATCCTTAGAATTCTTCCCTACCTTATTCCTGTGCTGAGATACAGGCTGCTCCAACCTGCTGTAAAATGCTTGATTTCGAGAGTGAGCGAAACTAATGAAAACATTGTTGGGGTAAAACCTAAAGGGAAAGACCTAGCACCAAATTCCATTGGCCATCTGATCTAACTTCTGGAGGCAGTCAAAATGATCCTTAGAATTCTTCCCTACCTTATTCCTGTGCTGAGATACAGGCTGCTCCAACCTGCTGTAAAATGCTTGATTTCGAGAGTGAGCGAAACTAATGAAAACATTGTTGGGGTAAAACCTAAAGGGAAAGACCTAGCACCAAATACAATTTGCCATCTGATCTAACTTCTGGAGGCAGTCAAAAGGAGTATTTGAATTCTTCCCTACCTTATTCCTGTGCTGAGATACAGGCTGCTCCAACCTGCTGTAAAATGCTTGATTTCGAGACTGATCGAAACTAATGAAAACATTGTTGGGGTAAAACCTAAAGGGAAAGACCTAGCACCAAATTCCATTTGCCATCTGATCTAACTTCTGGAGGCAGTCAAAATGATCCTTAGAATTCTTCCCTACCTTATTCCTGTGCTGAGATACAGGCTGCTCCAACCTGCTGTAAAATGCTTGATTTCGAGAGTGAGCGAAACTAATGAAAACATTGTTGGGGTAAAACCTAAAGGGAAAGACCTAGCACCAAATTCCATTGGCCATCTGATCTAACTTCTGGAGGCAGTCAAAATGATCCTTAGAATTCTTCCCTACCTTATTCCTGTGCTGAGATACAGGCTGCTCCAACCTGCTGTAAAATGCTTGATTTCGAGAGTGAGCGAAACTAATGAAAACATTGTTGGGGTAAAACCTAAAGGGAAAGACCTGGCACCAAATACAATTTGCCATCTGATCTAACTTCTGGAGGCAGTCAAAATGATCCTTAGAATTCTTCCCTACCTTATTCCTGTGCTGAGATACAGGCTGCTCCAACCTGCTGTAAAATGCTTGATTTCGAGAGTGAGCGAAACTAATGAAAACATTGTTGGGGTAAAACCTAAAGGGAAAGACCTAGCACCAAATGCAATTTGCCATCTGATCTAACTTCTGGAGGCAGTCAAAATGATCCTTAGAATTCTTCCCTACCTTATTCCTGTGCTGAGATACAGGCTGCTCCAACCTGCTGTAAAATGCTTGATTTCGAGACTGATCGAAACTAATGAAAACATTGTTGGGGTAAAACCTAAAGGGAAAGACCTAGCACCAAATTCCATTGGCCATCTGATCTAACTTCTGGAGGCAGTCAAAATGATCCTTAGAATTCTTCCCTACCTTATTCCTGTGCTGAGATACAGGCTGCTCCAACCTGCTGTAAAATGCTTGATTTCGAGTGTGAGCGAAACTAATGAAAACATTGTTGGGGTAAAACCTAAAGGGAAAGACCTGGCACCAAATACAATTTGCCATCTGATCTAACTTCTGGAGGCAGTCAAAATGATCCTTAGAATTCTTCCCTACCTTATTCCTGTGCTGAGATACAGGCTGCTCCAACCTGCTGTAAAATGCTTGATTTCGAGAGTGAGCGAAACTAATGAAAACATTGTTGGGGTAAAACCTAAAGGGAAAGACCTAGCACCAAATACAATTTGCCATCTGATCTAACTTCTGGAGGCAGTCAAAATGAGTATTTGAATTCTTCCCTACCTTATTCCTGTGCTGAGATACAGGCTGCTCCAACCTGCTGTAAAATGCTTGATTTCGAGAGTGAGCGAAACTAATGAAAACATTGTTGGGGTAAAACCTAAAGGGAAAGACCTGGCACCAAATTCCATTGGCCATCTGATCTAACTTCTGGAGGCAGTCAAAATGAGTATTTGAATTCTTCCCTACCTTATTCCTGTGCTGAGATACAGGCTGCTCCAACCTGCTGTAAAATGCTTGATTTCGAGAGTGAGCGAAACTAATGAAAACATTGTTGGGGTAAAACCTAAAGGGAAAGACCTAGCACCAAATTCCATTGGCCATCTGATCTAACTTCTGGAGGCAGTCAAAATGATCCTTAGAATTCTTCCCTACCTTATTCCTGTGCTGAGATACAGGCTGCTCCAACCTGCTGTAAAATGCTTGATTTCGAGAGTGAGCGAAACTAATGAAAACATTGTTGGGGTAAAACCTAAAGGGAAAGACCTAGCACCAAATGCAATTTGCCATCTGATCTAACTTCTGGAGGCAGTCAAAATGATCCTTAGAATTCTTCCCTACCTTATTCCTGTGCTGAGATACAGGCTGCTCCAACCTGCTGTAAAATGCTTGATTTCGAGAGTGAGCGAAACTAATGAAAACATTGTTGGGGTAAAACCTAAAGGGAAAGACCTAGCACCAAATTCCATTGGCCATCTGATCTAACTTCTGGAGGCAGTCAAAATGAGTATTTGAATTCTTCCCTACCTTATTCCTGTGCTGAGATACAGGCTGCTCCAACCTGCTGTAAAATGCTTGATTTCGAGAGTGAGCGAAACTAATGAAAACATTGTTGGGGTAAAACCTAAAGGGAAAGACCTAGCACCAAATACAATTTGCCATCTGATCTAACTTCTGGAGGCAGTCAAAATGATCCTTAGAATTCTTCCCTACCTTATTCCTGTGCTGAGATACAGGCTGCTCCAACCTGCTGTAAAATGCTTGATTTCGAGAGTGATCGAAACTAATGAAAACATTGTTGGGGTAAAACCTAAAGGGAAAGACCTGGCACCAAATTCCATTGGCCATCTGATCTAACTTCTGGAGGCAGTCAAAATGATCCTTAGAATTCTTCCCTACCTTATTCCTGTGCTGAGATACAGGCTGCTCCAACCTGCTGTAAAATGCTTGATTTCGAGAGTGAGCGAAACTAATGAAAACATTGTTGGGGTAAAACCTAAAGGGAAAGACCTAGCACCAAATACAATTTGCCATCTGATCTAACTTCTGGAGGCAGTCAAAATGATCCTTAGAATTCTTCCCTACCATATTCCTGTGCTGAGATACAGGCTGCTCCAACCTGCTGTAAAATGCTTGATATTTCGAGAGTGAGCGAAACTAATGAAAACATTGTTGGGGTAAAACCTAAAGGGAAAGACCTAGCACCAAATACAATTTGCCATCTGATCTAACTTCTGGAGGCAGTCAAAATGATCCTTAGAATTCTTCCCTACCTTATTCCTGTGCTGAGATACAGGCTGCTCCAACCTGCTGTAAAATGCTTGATTTCGAGAGTGAGCGAAACTAATGAAAACATTGTTGGGGTAAAACCTAAAGGGAAAGACCTAGCACCAAATTCCATTGGCCATCTGATCTAACTTCTGGAGGCAGTCAAAATGATCCTTAGAATTCTTTCCTACCTTATTCCTGTGCTGAGATACAGGCTGCTCCAACCATGTAAAATGCTTGATTTCGAGAGTGAGCGAAACTAATGAAAACATTGTTGGGGTAAAACCTAAAGGGAAAGACCTGGCACCAAATTCCATTGGCCATCTGATCTAACTTCTGGAGGCAGTCAAAATGTGTATTTGAATTCTTCCCTACCTTATTCCTGTGCTGAGATACAGGCTGCTCCAACCTGCTGTAAAATGCTTGATTTCGAGAGTGAGCGAAACTAATGAAAACATTGTTGGGGTAAAACCTAAAGGGAAAGACCTGGCACCAAATACAATTTGCCATCTGATCTAACTTCTGGAGGCAGTCAAAATGATCCTTAGAATTCTTCCCTACCTTATTCCTGTGCTGAGATACAGGCTGCTCCAACCTGCTGTAAAATGCTTGATTTCGAGAGTGAGCGAAACTAATGAAAACATTGTTGGGGTAAAACCTTAAGGGAAAGACCTAGCACCAAATACAATTTGCCATCTGATCTAACTTCTGGAGGCAGTCAAAATGAGTATTTGAATTCTTCCCTACCTTATTCCTGTGCTGAGATACAGGCTGCTCCAACCTGCTGTAAAATGCTTGATTTCGAGAGTGAGCGAAACTAATGAAAACATTGTTGGGGTAAAACCTAAAGGGAAAGACCTAGCACCAAATTCCATTGGCCATCTGATCTAACTTCTGGAGGCAGTCAAAATGATCCTTAGAATTCTTCCCTACCTTATTCCTGTGCTGAGATACAGGCTGCTCCAACCTGCTGTAAAATGCTTGATTTCGAGAGTGAGCGAAACTAATGAAAACATTGTTGGGGTAAAACCTAAAGGGAAAGACCTGGCACCAAATTCCATTGGCCATCTGATCTAACTTCTGGAGGCAGTCAAAATGATCCTTAGAATTCTTCCCTACCTTATTCCTGTGCTGAGATACAGGCTGCTCCAACCTGCTGTAAAATGCTTGATTTCGAGAGTGAGCGAAACTAATGAAAACATTGTTGGGGTAAAACCTAAAGGGAAAGACCTAGCACCAAATACAATTTGCCATCTGATCTAACTTCTGGAGGCAGTCAAAATGATCCTTAGAATTCTTCCCTACCTTATTCCTGTGCTGAGATACAGGCTGCTCCAACCTGCTGTAAAATGCTTGATTTCGAGAGTGAGCGAAACTAATGAAAACATTGTTGGGGTAAAACCTAAAGGGAAAGACCTAGCACCAAATCCAATTTGCCATCTGATCTAACTTCTGGAGGCAGTCAAAACGATCCTTAGAATTCTTCCCTACCTTATTCCTGTGCTGAGATACAGGCTGCTCCAACCTGCTGTAAAATGCTTGATTTCGAGAGTGAGCGAAACTAATGAAAACATTGTTGGGGTAAAACCTAAAGGGAAAGACCTAGCACCAAATACAATTTGCCATCTGATCTAACTTCTGGAGGCAGTCAAAATGATCCTTAGAATTCTTCCCTACCTTATTCCTGTGCTGAGATACAGGCTGCTCCAACCTGCTGTAAAATGCTTGATTTCGAGAGTGATCGAAACTAATGAAAATATTGTTGGGGTAAAACCTAAAGGGAAAGACCGAGCACCAAATACAATTTGCCATCTGATCTAACTTCTGGAGGCAGTCAAAATGATCCTTAGAATTCTTCCCTACCTTATTCCTGTGCTGAGATACAGGCTGCTCCAACCTGCTGTAAAATGCTTGATTTCGAGAGTGAGCGAAACAAATGAAAACATTGTTGGGGTAAAACCTAAAGGGAAAGACCTAGCACCAAATACAATTTGCCATCTGATCTAACTTCTGGAGGCAGTCAAAATGAGTATTTGAATTCTTCCCTACCTTATTCCTGTGCTGAGATACAGGCTGCTCCAACCTGCTGTAAAATGCTTGATTTCGAGAGTGAGCGAAACTAATGAAAACATTGTTGGGGTAAAACCTAAAGGGAAAGACCTAGCACCAAATACAATTTGCCATCTGATCTAACTTCTGGAGGCAGTCAAAATGATCCTTAGAATTCTTCCCTACCTTATTCCTGTGCTGAGATACAGGCTGCTCCAACCTGCTGTAAAATGCTTGATTTCGAGAGTGAGCGAAACTAATGAAAACATTGTTGGGGTAAAACCTAAAGGGAAAGACCTGGCACCAAATACAATTTGCCATCTGATCTAACTTCTGGAGGCAGTCAAAATGAGTATTTGAATTCTTCCCTACCTTATTCCTGTGCTGAGATACAGGCTGCTCCAACCTGCTGTAAAATGCTTGATTTCGAGAGTGAGCGAAACTAATGAAAACATTGTTGGGGTAAAACCTAAAGGGAAAGACCTAGCACCAAATGCAATTTGCCATCTGATCTAACTTCTGGAGGCAGTCAAAATGATCCTTAGAATTCTTCCCTACCTTATTCCTGTGCTGAGATACAGGCTGCTCCAACCCGCTATAAAATGCTTGATTTCGAGAGTGAGCGAAACTAATGAAAACATTGTTGGGGTAAAACCTAAAGGGAAAGACCTAGCACCAAATTCCATTGGCCATCTGATCTAACTTCTGGAGGCAGTCAAAATGATCCTTAGAATTCTTCCCTACCTTATTCCTGTGCTGAGATACAGGCTGCTCCAACCTGCTGTAAAATGCTTGATTTCGAGAGTGAGCGAAACTAATGAAAACATTGTTGGGGTAAAACCTAAAGGGAAAGACCTAGCACCAAATACAATTTGCCATCTGATCTAACTTCTGGAGGCAGTCAAAATGATCCTTAGAATTCTTCCCTACCTTATTCCTGTGCTGAGATACAGGCTGCTCCAACCTGCTGTAAAATGCTTGATTTCGAGACTGATCGAAACTAATGAAAACATTGTTGGGGTAAAACCTAAAGGGAAAGACCTAGCACCAAATGCAATTTGCCATCTGATCTAACTTCTGGAGGCAGTCAAAATGATCCTTAGAATTCTTCCCTACCTTATTCCTGTGCTGAGATACAGGCTGCTCCAACCTGCTGTAAAATGCTTGATTTCGAGAGTGAGCGAAACTAATGAAAACATTGTTGGGGTAAAACCTAAAGGGAAAGACCTAGCACCAAATACAATTTGCTATCTGATCTAACTTCTGGAGGCAGTCAAAATGATCCTTAGAATTCTTCCCTACCTTATTCCTGTGCTGAGATACAGGCTGCTCCAACCTGCTGTAAAATGCTTGATTTCGAGAGTGAGCGAAACTAATGAAAACATTGTTGGGGTAAAACCTAAAGGGAAAGACCTAGCACCAAATACAATTTGCCATCTGATCTAACTTCTGGAGGCAGTCAAAATGAGTATTTGAATTCTTCCCTACCTTATTCCTGTGCTGAGATACAGGCTGCTCCAACCTGCTGTAAAATGCTTGATTTCGAGACTGATCGAAACTAATGAAAACATTGTTGGGGTAAAACCTAAAGGGAAAGACCTAGCACCAAATACAATTTGCCATCATATCTAACTTCTGGAGGCAGTCAAAATGATCCTTAGAATTCTTCCCTACCTTATTCCTGTGCTGAGATACAGGCTGCTCCAACCTGCTGTAAAATGCTTGATTTCGAGAGTGAGCGAAACTAATGAAAACATTGTTGGGGTAAAACCTAAAGGGAAAGACCTAGCACCAAATTCCATTGGCCATCTGATCTAACTTCTGGAGGCAGTCAAAATGATCCTTAGAATTCTTCCCTACCTTATTCCTGTGCTGAGATACAGGCTGCTCCAACCTGCTGTAAAATGCTAGATTTCGAGAGTGAGCGAAACTAATGAAAACATTGTTGGGGTAAAACCTAAAGGGAATGACCTAGCACCAAATACAATTTGCCATCTGATCTAACTTCTGGAGGCAGTCAAAATGATCCTTAGAATTCTTCCCTACCTTCTTCCTGTGCTGAGATACTGGCTGCTCCAACCTGCTGTAAAATGCTTGATTTCGAGAGTGAGCGAAACTAATGAAAACATTGTTGGGGTAAAACCTAAAGGGAAAGACCTGGCACCAAATACAATTTGCCATCTGATCTAACTTCTGGAGGCAGTCAAAATGATCCTTAGAATTCTTCCCTACCTTATTCCTGTGCTGAGATACAGGCTGCTCCAACCTGCTGTAAAATGCTTGATTTCGAGAGTGAGCGAAACTAATGAAAACATTGTTGGGGTAAAACCTTAAGGGAAAGACCTAGCACCAAATTCCATTGGCCATCTGATCTAACTTCTGGAGGCAGTCAAAATGATCCTTAGAATTCTTCCCTACCTTATTCCTGTGCTGAGATACAGGCTGCTCCAACCTGCTGTAAAATGCTTGATTTCGAGAGTGAGCGAAACTAATGAAAACATTGTTGGGGTAAAACCTAAAGGGAAAGACCTAGCACCAAATACAATTTGCCATCTGATCTAACTTCTGGAGGCAGTCAAAATGATCCTTAGAATTCTTCCCTACCTTATTCCTGTGCTGAGATACAGGCTGCTCCAACCTGCTGTAAAATGCTTGATTTCGAGACTGATCGAAACTAATGAAAACATTGTTGGGGTAAAACCTAAAGGGAAAGACCTAGCACCAAATGCAATTTGCCATCTGATCTAACTTCTGGAGGCAGTCAAAATGATCCTTAGAATTCTTCCCTACCTTATTCCTGTGCTGAGATACAGGCTGCTCCAACCTGCTGTAAAATGCTTGATTTCGAGAGTGAGCGAAACTAATGAAAACATTGTTGGGGTAAAACCTAAAGGGAAAGACCTGGCACCAAATACAATTTGCCATCTGATCTAACTTCTGGAGGCAGTCAAAATGATCCTTAGAATTCTTCCCTACCTTATTCCTGTGCTGAGATACAGGCTGCTCCAACCTGCTGTAAAATGCTTGATTTCGAGACTGATCGAAACTAATGAAAACATTGTTGGGGTAAAACCTAAAGGGAAAGACCTAGCACCAAATGCAATTTGCCATCTGATCTAACTTCTGGAGGCAGTCAAAATGATCCTTAGAATTCTTCCCTACCTTATTCCTGTGCTGAGATACAGGCTGCTCCAACCTGCTGTAAAATGCTTGATTTCGAGAGTGAGCGAAACTAATGAAAACATTGTTGGGGTAAAACCTAAAGGGAAAGACCTAGCACCAAATACAATTTGCTATCTGATCTAACTTCTGGAGGCAGTCAAAATGATCCTTAGAATTCTTCCCTACCTTATTCCTGTGCTGAGATACAGGCTGCTCCAACCTGCTGTAAAATGCTTGATTTCGAGACTGATCGAAACTAATGAAAACATTGTTGGGGTAAAACCTAAAGGGAAAGACCTAGCACCAAATACAATTTGCCGTCTGATCTAACTTCTGGAGGCAGTCAAAATGATCCTTAGAATTCTTCCCTACCTTATTCCTGTGCTGAGATACAGGCTGCTCCAACCTGCTGTAAAATGCTTGATTTCGAGAGTGAGCGAAACTAATGAAAACATTGTTGGGGTAAAACCTAAAGGGAAAGACCTAGCACCAAATACAATTTGCCATCTGATCTAACTTCTGGAGGCAGTCAAAATGAGTATTTGAATTCTTCCCTACCTTATTCCTGTGCTGAGATACAGGCTGCTCCAACCTGCTGTAAAATGCTTCATTTCGAGACTGATCGAAACTAATGAAAACATTGTTGGGGTAAAACCTAAAGGGAAAGACCTAGCACCAAATACAATTTGCCATCTGATCTAACTTCTGGAGGCAGTCAAAATGATCCTTAGAATTCTTCCCTACCTTATTCCTGTGCTGAGATACAGGCTGCTCCAACCTGCTGTAAAATGCTTGATTTCGAGAGTGAGCGAAACTAATGAAAACATTGTTGGGGTAAAACCTAAAGGGAAAGACCTAGCACCAAATTCCATTGGCCATCTGATCTAACTTCTGGAGGCAGTCAAAATGATCCTTAGAATTCTTCCCTACCTTATTCCTGTGCTGAGATACAGGCTGCTCCAACCTGCTGTAAAATGCTAGATTTCGAGAGTGAGCGAAACTAATGAAAACATTGTTGGGGTAAAACCTAAAGGGAATGACCTAGCACCAAATACAATTTGCCATCTGATCTAACTTCTGGAGGCAGTCAAAATGATCCTTAGAATTCTTCCCTACCTTCTTCCTGTGCTGAGATACTGGCTGCTCCAACCTGCTGTAAAATGCTTGATTTCGAGAGTGAGCGAAACTAATGAAAACATTGTTGGGGTAAAACCTAAAGGGAAAGACCTGGCACCAAATACAATTTGCCATCTGATCTAACTTCTGGAGGCAGTCAAAATGATCCTTAGAATTCTTCCCTACCTTATTCCTGTGCTGAGATACAGGCTGCTCCAACCTGCTGTAAAATGCTTGATTTCGAGAGTGAGCGAAACTAATGAAAACATTGTTGGGGTAAAACCTTAAGGGAAAGACCTAGCACCAAATACAATTTGCCATCTGATCTAACTTCTGGAGGCAGTCAAAATGAGTATTTGAATTCTTCCCTACCTTATTCCTGTGCTGAGATACAGGCTGCTCCAACCTGCTGTAAAATGCTTGATTTCGAGAGTGAGCGAAACTAATGAAAACATTGTTGGGGTAAAACCTAAAGGGAAAGACCTAGCACCAAATTCCATTGGCCATCTGATCTAACTTCTGGAGGCAGTCAAAATGATCCTTAGAATTCTTCCCTACCTTATTCCTGTGCTGAGATACAGGGTGCTCCAACCTGCTGTAAAATGCTTGATTTCGAGAGTGAGCGAAACTAATGAAAACATTGTTGGGGTAAAACCTAAAGGGAAAGACCTGGCACCAAATTCCATTGGCCATCTGATGTAACTTCTGGAGGCAGTCAAAATGATCCTTAGAATTCTTCCCTACCTTATTCCTGTGCTGAGATACAGGCTGCTCCAACCTGCTGTAAAATGCTTGATTTCGAGAGTGAGCGAAACTAATGAAAACATTGTTGGGGTAAAACCTAAAGGGAAAGACCTAGCACCAAATACAATTTGCCATCTGATCTAACTTCTGGAGGCAGTCAAAATGATCCTTAGAATTCTTCCCTACCTTATTCCTGTGCTGAGATACAGGCTGCTCCAACCTGCTGTAAAATGCTTGATTTCGAGAGTGAGCGAAACTAATGAAAACATTGTTGGGGTAAAACCTAAAGGGAAAGACCTAGCACCAAATCCAATTTGCCATCTGATCTAACTTCTGGAGGCAGTCAAAACGATCCTTAGAATTCTTCCCTACCTTATTCCTGTGCTGAGATACAGGCTGCTCCAACCTGCTGTAAAATGCTTGATTTCGAGAGTGAGCGAAACTAATGAAAACATTGTTGGGGTAAAACCTAAAGGGAAAGACCTAGCACCAAATACAATTTGCCATCTGATCTAACTTCTGGAGGCAGTCAAAATGATCCTTAGAATTCTTCCCTACCTTATTCCTGTGCTGAGATACAGGCTGCTCCAACCTGCTGTAAAATGCTTGATTTCGAGAGTGATCGAAACTAATGAAAATATTGTTGGGGTAAAACCTAAAGGGAAAGACCGAGCACCAAATACAATTTGCCATCTGATCTAACTTCTGGAGGCAGTCAAAATGATCCTTAGAATTCTTCCCTACCTTATTCCTGTGCTGAGATACAGGCTGCTCCAACCTGCTGTAAAATGCTTGATTTCGAGAGTGAGCGAAACTAATGAAAACATTGTTGGGGTAAAACCTAAAGGGAAAGACCTAGCACCAAATACAATTTGCCATCTGATCTAACTTCTGGAGGCAGTCAAAATGAGTATTTGAATTCTTCCCTACCTTATTCCTGTGCTGAGATACAGGCTGCTCCAACCTGCTGTAAAATGCTTGATTTCGAGAGTGAGCGAAACTAATGAAAACATTGTTGGGGTAAAACCTAAAGGGAAAGACCTAGCACCAAATACAATTTGCCATCTGATCTAACTTCTGGAGGCAGTCAAAATGATCCTTAGAATTCTTCCCTACCTTATTCCTGTGCTGAGATACAGGCTGCTCCAACCTGCTGTAAAATGCTTGATTTCGAGAGTGAGCGAAACTAATGAAAACATTGTTGGGGTAAAACCTAAAGGGAAAGACCTGGCACCAAATACAATTTGCCATCTGATCTAACTTCTGGAGGCAGTCAAAATGAGTATTTGAATTCTTCCCTACCTTATTCCTGTGCTGAGATACAGGCTGCTCCAACCTGCTGTAAAATGCTTGATTTCGAGAGTGAGCGAAACTAATGAAAACATTGTTGGGGTAAAACCTAAAGGGAAAGACCTAGCACCAAATGCAATTTGCCATCTGATCTAACTTCTGGAGGCAGTCAAAATGATCCTTAGAATTCTTCCCTACCTTATTCCTGTGCTGAGATACAGGCTGCTCCAACCTGCTGTAAAATGCTTGATTTCGAGAGTGAGCGAAACTAATGAAAACATTGTTGGGGTAAAACCTAAAGGGAAAGACCTAGCACCAAATTCCATTGGCCATCTGATCTAACTTCTGGAGGCAGTCAAAATGATCCTTAGAATTCTTCCCTACCTTATTCCTGTGCTGAGATACAGGCTGCTCCAACCTGCTGTAAAATGCTTGATTTCGAGAGTGAGCGAAACTAATGAAAACATTGTTGGGGTAAAACCTAAAGGGAAAGACCTAGCACCAAATACAATTTGCCATCTGATCTAACTTCTGGAGGCAGTCAAAATGATCCTTAGAATTCTTCGCTACCTTATTCCTGTGCTGAGATACAGGCTGCTCCAACCTGCTGTAAAATGCTTGATTTCGAGACTGATCGAAACTAATGAAAACATTGTTGGGGTAAAACCTAAAGGGAAAGACCTAGCACCAAATGCAATTTGCCATCTGATCTAACTTCTGGAGGCAGTCAAAATGATCCTTAGAATTCTTCCCTACCTTATTCCTGTGCTGAGATACAGGCTGCTCCAACCTGCTGTAAAATGCTTGATTTCGAGAGTGAGCGAAACTAATGAAAACATTGTTGGGGTAAAACCTAAAGGGAAAGACCTAGCACCAAATACAATTTGCTATCTGATCTAACTTCTGGAGGCAGTCAAAATGATCCTTAGAATTCTTCCCTACCTTATTCCTGTGCTGAGATACAGGCTGCTCCAACCTGCTGTAAAATGCTTGATTTCGAGACTGATCGAAACTAATGAAAACATTGTTGGGGTAAAACCTAAAGGGAAAGACCTAGCACCAAATACAATTTGCCATCTGATCTAACTTCTGGAGGCAGTCAAAATGATCCTTAGAATTCTTCCCTACCTTATTCCTGTGCTGAGATACAGGCTGCTCCAACCTGCTGTAAAATGCTTGATTTCGAGAGTGAGCGAAACTAATGAAAACATTGTTGGGGTAAAACCTAAAGGGAAAGACCTAGCACCAAATACAATTTGCCATCTGATCTAACTTCTGGAGGCAGTCAAAATGAGTATTTGAATTCTTCCCTACCTTATTCCTGTGCTGAGATACAGGCTGCTCCAACCTGCTGTAAAATGCTTCATTTCGAGACTGATCGAAACTAATGAAAACATTGTTGGGGTAAAACCTAAAGGGAAAGACCTAGCACCAAATACAATTTGCCATCTGATCTAACTTCTGGAGGCAGTCAAAATGATCCTTAGAATTCTTCCCTACCTTATTCCTGTGCTGAGATACAGGCTGCTCCAACCTGCTGTAAAATGCTTGATTTCGAGAGTGAGCGAAACTAATGAAAACATTGTTGGGGTAAAACCTAAAGGGAAAGACCTAGTACCAAATTCCATTGGCCATCTGATCTAACTTCTGGAGGCAGTCAAAATGATCCTTAGAATTCTTCCCTACCTTATTCCTGTGCTGAGATACAGGCTGCTCCAACCTGCTGTAAAATGCTAGATTTCGAGAGTGAGCGAAACTAATGAAAACATTGTTGGGGTAAAACCTAAAGGGAATGACCTAGCACCAAATACAATTTGCCATCTGATCTAACTTCTGGAGGCAGTCAAAATGATCCTTAGAATTCTTCCCTACCTTCTTCCTGTGCTGAGATACAGGCTGCTCCAACCTGCTGTAAAATGCTTGATTTCGAGAGTGAGCGAAACTAATGAAAACATTGTTGGGGTAAAACCTAAAGGGAAAGACCTGGCACCAAATACAATTTGCCATCTGATCTAACTTCTGGAGGCAGTCAAAATGAGTCTTTGAATTCTTCCCTACCTTATTCCTGTGCTGAGATACAGGCTGCTCCAACCTGCTGTAAAATGCTTGATTTCGAGAGTGAGCGAAACTAATGAAAACATTGTTGGGGTAAAACCTAAAGGGAAAGACCTAGCACCAAATACAATTTGCCATCTGATCTAACTTCTGGAGGCAGTCAAAATGATCCTTAGAATTCTTCCCTACCTTATTCCTGTGCTGAGATACAGGCTGCTCCAACCTGCTGTAAAATGCTTGATTTCGAGAGTGAGCGAAACTAATGAAAACATTGTTGGGGTAAAACCTAAAGGGAAAGACCTAGCACCAAATACAATTTGCCATCTGATCTAACTTCTGGAGGCAGTCAAAATGATCCTTAGAATTCTTCCCTACCTTATTCCTGTGCTGAGATACAGGCTGCTCCAACCTGCTGTAAAATGCTTGATTTCGAGAGTGAGCGAAACTAATGAAAACATTGTTGGGGTAAAACCTAAAGGGAAAGACCTAGCACCAAATTCCATTGGCCATCTGATCTAACTTCTGGAGGCAGTCAAAACGATCCTTAGAATTCTTCCCTACCTTATTCCTGTGCTGAGATACAGGCTGCTCCAACCTGCTGTAAAATGCTTGATTTCGAGACTGATCGAAACTAATGAAAACATTGTTGGGGTAAAACCTAAAGGGAAAGACCTAGCACCAAATACAATTTGCCATCTGATCTAACTTCTGGAGGCAGTCAAAATGAGTATTTGAATTCTTCCCTACCTTATTCCTGTGCTGAGATACAGGCTGCTCCAACCTGCTGTAAAATGCTTGATTTCGAGAGTGAGCGAAACTAATGAAAACATTGTTGGGGTAAAACCTAAAGGGAAAGACCTAGCACCAAATACAATTTGCCATCTGATCTAACTTCTGGAGGCAGTCAAAATGATCCTTAGAATTCTTCCCTACCTTATTCCTGTGCTGAGATACAGGCTGCTCCAACCTGCTGTAAAATGCTTCATTTCGAGACTGATCGAAACTAATGAAAACATTGTTGGGGTAAAACCTAAAGGGAAAGACCTAGCACCAAATACAATTTGCCATCTGATCTAACTTCTGGAGGCAGTCAAAATGATCCTTAGAATTCTTCCCTACCTTATTCCTGTGCTGAGATACAGGCTGCTCCAACCTGCTGTAAAATGCTTGATTTCGAGAGTGAGCGAAACTAATGAAAACATTGTTGGGGTAAAACCTAAAGGGAAAGACCTAGCACCAAATTCCATTGGCCATCTGATCTAACTTCTGGAGGCAGTCAAAATGATCCTTAGAATTCTTCCCTACCTTATTCCTGTGCTGAGATACAGGCTGCTCCAACCTGCTGTAAAATGCTAGATTTCGAGAGTGAGCGAAACTAATGAAAACATTGTTGGGGTAAAACCTAAAGGGAATGACCTAGCACCAAATACAATTTGCCATCTGATCTAACTTCTGGAGGCAGTCAAAATGATCCTTAGAATTCTTCCCTACCTTCTTCCTGTGCTGAGATACAGGCTGCTCCAACCTGCTGTAAAATGCTTGATTTCGAGAGTGAGCGAAACTAATGAAAACATTGTTGGGGTAAAACCTAAAGGGAAAGACCTGGCACCAAATACAATTTGCCATCTGATCTAACTTCTGGAGGCAGTCAAAATGAGTCTTTGAATTCTTCCCTACCTTATTCCTGTGCTGAGATACAGGCTGCTCCAACCTGCTGTAAAATGCTTGATTTCGAGAGTGAGCGAAACTAATGAAAACATTGTTGGGGTAAAACCTAAAGGGAAAGACCTAGCACCAAATACAATTTGCCATCTGATCTAACTTCTGGAGGCAGTCAAAATGATCCTTAGAATTCTTCCCTACCTTATTCCTGTGCTGAGATACAGGCTGCTCCAACCTGCTGTAAAATGCTTGATTTCGAGAGTGAGCGAAACTAATGAAAACATTGTTGGGGTAAAACCTAAAGGGAAAGACCTAGCACCAAATACAATTTGCCATCTGATCTAACTTCTGGAGGCAGTCAAAATGATCCTTAGAATTCTTCCCTACCTTATTCCTGTGCTGAGATACAGGCTGCTCCAACCTGCTGTAAAATGCTTGATTTCGAGAGTGAGCGAAACTAATGAAAACATTGTTGGGGTAAAACCTAAAGGGAAAGACCTAGCACCAAATTCCATTGGCCATCTGATCTAACTTCTGGAGGCAGTCAAAATGATCCTTAGAATTCTTCCCTACCTTATTCCTGTGCTGAGATACAGGCTGCTCCAACCTGCTGTAAAATGCTTGATTTCGAGAGTGAGCGAAACTAATGAAAACATTGTTGGGGTAAAACCTAAAGGGAAAGACCTAGCACCAAATACAATTTGCCATCTGATCTAACTTCTGGAGGCAGTCAAAATGAGTATTTGAATTCTTCCCTACCTTATTCCTGTGCTGAGATACAGGCTGCTCCAACCTGCTGTAAAATGCTTGATTTCGAGAGTGAGCGAAACTAATGAAAACATTGTTGGGGTAAAACCTAAAGGGAAAGACCTAGCACCAAATTCCATTGGCCATCTGATCTAACTTCTGGAGGCAGTCAAAATGATCCTTAGAATTCTTCCCTACCTTATTCCTGTGCTGAGATACAGGCTGCTCCAACCTGCTGTAAAATGCTTGATTTCGAGAGTGAGCAAAACTAATGAAAACATTGTTGGGGTAAAACCTAAAGGGAAAGACCTAGCACCAAATACAATTTGCCATCTGATCTAACTTCTGGAGGCAGTCAAAATGATCCTTAGAATTCTTCCCTACCTTATTCCTGTGCTGAGATACAGGCTGCTCCAACCTGCTGTAAAATGCTTGATTTCGAGAGTGAGCGAAACTAATGAAAACATTGTTGGGGTAAAACCTAAAGGGAAAGACCTAGCACCAAATACAATTTGCCATCTGATCTAACTTCTGGAGGCAGTCAAAATGATCCTTAGAATTCTTCCCTACCTTATTCCTGTGCTGAGATACAGGCTGCTCCAACCTGCTGTAAAATGCTTGATTTCGAGAGTGAGCGAAACTAATGAAAACATTGTTGGGGTAAAACCTAAAGGGAAAGACCTAGCACCAAATTGCATTGGCCATCTGATCTAACTTCTGGAGGCAGTCAAAATGATCCTTAGAATTCTTCCCTACCTTATTCCTGTGCTGAGATACAGGCTGCTCCAACCTGCTGTAAAATGCTTGATTTCGAGAGTGAGCGAAACTAATGAAAACATTGTTGGGGTAAAACCTAAAGGGAAAGACCTAGCACCAAATACAATTTTCCATCTGATCTAACTTCTGGAGGCAGTCAAAATGATCCTTAGAATTCTTCCCTACCTTATTCCTGTGCTGAGATACAGGCTGCTCCAACCTGCTGTAAAATGCTTGATTTCGAGAGTGAGCGAAACTAATGAAAACATTGTTGGGGTAAAACCTAAAGGGAAAGACCTAGCACCAAATACAATTTGCCATCTGATCTAACTTCTGGAGGCAGTCAAAATGAGTATTTGAATTCTTCCCTACCTTATTCCTGTGCTGAGATACAGGCTGCTCCAACCTGCTGTAAAATGCTTGATTTCGAGAGTGAGCGAAACTAATGAAAACATTGTTGGGGTAAAACATAAAGGGAAAGACCTAGCACCAAATTCCATTGGCCATCTGATCTAACTTCTGGAGGCAGTCAAAATGATCCTTAGAATTCTTCCCTACCTTATTCCTGTGCTGAGATACAGGCTGCTCCAACCTGCTGTAAAATGCTTGATTTCGAGAGTGAGCGAAACTAATGAAAACATTGTTGGGGTAAAACCTAAAGGGAAAGACCTAGCACCAAATGCAATTTGCCATCTGATCTAACTTCTGGAGGCAGTCAAAATGATCCTTAGAATTCTTCCCTACCTTATTCCTGTGCTGAGATACAGGCTGCTCCAACCTGCTGTAAAATGCTTGATTTCGAGAGTGAGCGAAACTAATGAAAACATTGTTGGGGTAAAACCTAAAGGGAAAGACCTAGCACCAAATCCAATTTGCCATCTGATCTAACTTCTGGAGGCAGTCAAAATGATCCTTAGAATTCTTCCCTACCTTATTCCTGTGCTGAGATACAGGCTGCTCCAACCTGCTGTAAAATGCTTGATTTCGAGAGTGAGCGAAACTAATGAAAACATTGTTGGGGTAAAACCTAAAGGGAAAGACCTAGCACCAAATACAATTTGCCATCTGATCTAACTTCTGGAGGCAGTCAAAATGAGTATTTGAATTCTTCCCTACCTTATTCCTGTGCTGAGATACAGGCTGCTCCAACCTGCTGTAAAATGCTTGATTTCGAGAGTGAGCGAAACTAATGAAAACATTGTTATGGTAAAACATAAAGGGAAAAACCTAGCACCAAATTCCATTGGCCATCTGATCTAACTTCTGGAGGCAGTCAAAATGATCCTTAGAATTCTTCCCTACCTTATTCCTGTGCTGAGATACAGGCTGCTCCAACCTGCTGTAAAATGCTTGATTTCGAGAGTGAGCGAAACTAATGAAAACATTGTTGGGGTAAAACCTAAAGGGAAAGACCTAGCACCAAATTCCATTGGCCATCTGATCTAACTTCTGGAGGCAGTCAAAATGATCCTTAGAATTCTTCCCTACCTTATTCCTGTGCTGAGATACAGGCTGCTCCAACCTGCTGTAAAATGCTTGATTTCGAGACTGATCGAAACTAATGAAAACATTGTTGGGGTAAAACCTAAAGGGAAAGACCTAGCACCAAATACAATTTGCCATCTGATCTAACTTCTGGAGGCAGTCAAAATGATCCTTAGAATTCTTCCCTACCTTATTCCTGTGCTGAGATACAGGCTGCTCCAACCTGCTGTAAAATGCTTGATTTCGAGAGTGAGCGAAACTAATGAAAACATTGTTGGGGTAAAACCTAAAGGGAAAGACCTAGCACCAAATACAATTTGCCATCTGATCTAACTTCTGGAGGCAGTCAAAATGATCCTTAGAATTCTTCCCTACCTTATTCCTGTGCTGAGATACAGGCTGCTCCAACCTGCTGTAAAATGCTTCATTTCGAGACTGATCGAAACTAATGAAAACATTGTTGGGGTAAAACCTAAAGGGAAAGACCTAGCACCAAATACAATTTGCCATCTGATCTAACTTCTGGAGGCAGTCAAAATGATCCTTAGAATTCTTCCCTACCTTATTCCTGTGCTGAGATACAGGCTGCTCCAACCTGCTGTAAAATGCTTGATTTCGAGAGTGAGCGAAACTAATGAAAACATTGTTGGGGTAAAACCTAAAGGGAAAGACCTAGCACCAAATTCCATTGGCCATCTGATCTAACTTCTGGAGGCAGTCAAAATGATCCTTAGAATTCTTCCCTACCTTATTCCTGTGCTGAGATACAGGCTGCTCCAACCTGCTGTAAAATGCTAGATTTCGAGAGTGAGCGAAACTAATGAAAACATTGTTGGGGTAAAACCTAAAGGGAATGACCTAGCACCAAATACAATTTGCCATCTGATCTAACTTCTGGAGGCAGTCAAAATGATCCTTAGAATTCTTCCCTACCTTCTTCCTGTGCTGAGATACAGGCTGCTCCAACCTGCTGTAAAATGCTTGATTTCGAGAGTGATCGAAACTAATGAAAACATTGTTGGGGTAAAACCTAAAGGGAAAGACCTGGCACCAAATACAATTTGCCATCTGATCTAACTTCTGGAGGCAGTCAAAATGAGTCTTTGAATTCTTCCCTACCTTATTCCTGTGCTGAGATACAGGCTGCTCCAACCTGCTGTAAAATGCTTGATTTCGAGAGTGAGCGAAACTAATGAAAACATTGTTGGGGTAAAACCTAAAGGGAAAGACCTAGCACCAAATACAATTTGCCATCTGATCTAACTTCTGGAGGCAGTCAAAATGATCCTTAGAATTCTTCCCTACCTTATTCCTGTGCTGAGATACAGGCTGCTCCAACCTGCTGTAAAATGCTTGATTTCGAGAGTGAGCGAAACTAATGAAAACATTGTTGGGGTAAAACCTAAAGGGAAAGACCTAGCACCAAATACAATTTGCCATCTGATCTAACTTCTGGAGGCAGTCAAAATGATCCTTAGAATTCTTCCCTACCTTATTCCTGTGCTGAGATACAGGCTGCTCCAACCTGCTGTAAAATGCTTGATTTCGAGAGTGAGCGAAACTAATGAAAACATTGTTGGGGTAAAACCTAAAGGGAAAGACCTAGCACCAAATTCCATTGGCCATCTGATCTAACTTCTGGAGGCAGTCAAAATGATCCTTAGAATTCTTCCCTACCTTATTCCTGTGCTGAGATACAGGCTGCTCCAACCTGCTGTAAAATGCTTGATTTCGAGAGTGAGCGAAACTAATGAAAACATTGTTGGGGTAAAACCTAAAGGGAAAGACCTAGCACCAAATACAATTTGCCATCTGATCTAACTTCTGGAGGCAGTCAAAATGATCCTTAGAATTCTTCCCTACCTTATTCCTGTGCTGAGATACAGGCTGCTCCAACCTGCTGTAAAATGCTTGATTTCGAGAGTGAGCGAAACTAATGAAAACATTGTTGGGGTAAAACCTAAAGGGAAAGACCTAGCACCAAATACAATTTGCCATCTGATCTAACTTCTGGAGGCAGTCAAAATGAGTATTTGAATTCTTCCCTACCTTATTCCTGTGCTGAGATACAGGCTGCTCCAACCTGCTGTAAAATGCTTGATTTCGAGAGTGAGCGAAACTAATGAAAACATTGTTGGGGTAAAACCTAAAGGGAAAGACCTAGCACCAAATTCCATTGGCCATCTGATCTAACTTCTGGAGGCAGTCAAAATGATCCTTAGAATTCTTCCCTACCTTATTCCTGTGCTGAGATACAGGCTGCTCCAACCTGCTGTAAAATGCTTGATTTCGAGAGTGAGCGAAACTAATGAAAACATTGTTGGGGTAAAACCTAAAGGGAAAGACCTAGCACCAAATACAATTTGCCATCTGATCTAACTTCTGGAGGCAGTCAAAATGATCCTTAGAATTCTTCCCTACCTTATTCCTGTGCTGAGATACAGGCTGCTCCAACCTGCTGTAAAATGCTTGATTTCGAGAGTGAGCGAAACTAATGAAAACATTGTTGGGGTAAAACCTAAAGGGAAAGACCTAGCACCAAATTCCATTGGCCATCTGATCTAACTTCTGGAGGCAGTCAAAATGATCCTTAGAATTCTTCCCTACCTTATTCCTGTGCTGAGATACAGGCTGCTCCAACCTGCTGTAAAATGCTTGATTTCGAGAGTGAGCGAAACTAATGAAAACATTGTTGGGGTAAAACCTAAAGGGAAAGACCTAGCACCAAATACAATTTGCCATCTGATCTAACTTCTGGAGGCAGTCAAAATGATCCTTAGAATTCTTCCCTACCTTATTCCTGTGCTGAGATACAGGCTGCTCCAACCTGCTGTAAAATGCTTGATTTCGAGAGTGAGCGAAACTAATGAAAACATTGTTGGGGTAAAACCTAAAGGGAAAGACCTAGCACCAAATACAATTTGCCATCTGATCTAACTTCTGGAGGCAGTCAAAATGAGTATTTGAATTCTTCCCTACCTTATTCCTGTGCTGAGATACAGGCTGCTCCAACCTGCTGTAAAATGCTTGATTTCGAGAGTGAGCGAAACTAATGAAAACATTGTTGGGGTAAAACATAAAGGGAAAGACCTAGCACCAAATTCCATTGGCCATCTGATCTAACTTCTGGAGGCAGTCAAAATGATCCTTAGAATTCTTCCCTACCTTATTCCTGTGCTGAGATACAGGCTGCTCCAACCTGCTGTAAAATGCTTGATTTCTAGAGTGAGCGAAACTAATGAAAACATTGTTGGGGTAAAACCTAAAGGGAAAGACCTAGCACCAAATACAATTTGCCATCTGATCTAACTTCTGGAGGCAGTCAAAATGAGCATTTGAATTCTTCCCTACCTTATTCCTGTGCTGAGATACAGGCTGCTCCAACCTGCTGTAAAATGCTTGATTTCGAGAGTGAGCGAAACTAATGAAAACATTGTTGGGGTAAAACCTAAAGGGAAAGACCTAGCACCAAATCCAATTTGCCATCTGATCTAACTTCTGGAGGCAGTCAAAATGATCCTTAGAATTCTTCCCTACCTTATTCCTGTGCTGAGATACAGGCTGCTCCAACCTGCTGTAAAATGCTTGATTTCGAGAGTGAGCGAAACTAATGAAAACATTGTTGGGGTAAAACCTAAAGGGAAAGACCTAGCACCAAATACAATTTGCCATCTGATCTAACTTCTGGAGGCAGTCAAAATGAGTATTTGAATTCTTCCCTACCTTATTCCTGTGCTGAGATACAGGCTGCTCCAACCTGCTGTAAAATGCTTGATTTCGAGAGTGAGCGAAACTAATGAAAACATTGTTATGGTAAAACATAAAGGGAAAAACCTAGCACCAAATTCCATTGGCCATCTGATCTAACTTCTGGAGGCAGTCAAAATGATCCTTAGAATTCTTCCCTACCTTATTCCTGTGCTGAGATACAGGCTGCTCCAACCTGCTGTAAAATGCTTGATTTCGAGAGTGAGCGAAACTAATGAAAACATTGTTGGGGTAAAACCTAAAGGGAAAGACCTAGCACCAAATTCCATTGGCCATCTGATCTAACTTCTGGAGGCAGTCAAAATGATCCTTAGAATTCTCCCCTACCTTATTCCTGTGCTGAGATACAGGCTGCTCCAACCTGCTGTAAAATGCTTGATTTCGAGACTGATCGAAACTAATGAAAACATTGTTGGGGTAAAACCTAAAGGGAAAGACCTAGCACCAAATACAATTTGCCATCTGATCTAACTTCTGGAGGCAGTCAAAATGATCCTTAGAATTCTTCCCTACCTTATTCCTGTGCTGAGATACAGGCTGCTCCAACCTGCTGTAAAATGCTTGATTTCGAGAGTGAGCGAAACTAATGAAAACATTGTTGGGGTAAAACCTAAAGGGAAAGACCTAGCACCAAATGCAATTTGCCATCTGATCTAACTTCTGGAGGCAGTCAAAATGATCCTTAGAATTCTTCCCTACCTTATTCCTGTGCTGAGATACAGGCTGCTCCAACCTGCTGTAAAATGCTTGATTTCGAGAGTGAGCGAAACTAATGAAAACATTGTTGGGGTAAAACCTAAAGGGAAAGACCTAGCACCAAATACAATTTGCCATCTGATCTAACTTCTGGAGGCAGTCAAAATGATCCTTAGAATTCTTCCCTACCTTATTCCTGTGCTGAGATACAGGCTGCTCCAACCTGCTGTAAAATGCTTGATTTCGAGAGTGAGCGAAACTAATGAAAACATTGTTGGGGTAAAACCTAAAGGGAAAGACCTAGCACCAAATACAATTTGCCATCTGATCTAACTTCTGGAGGCAGTCAAAATGATCCTTAGAATTCTTCCCTACCTTATTCCTGTGCTGAGATACAGGCTGCTCCAACCTGCTGTAAAATGCTTGATTTCGAGAGTGAGCGAAACTAATGAAAACATTGTTGGGGTAAAACCTAAAGGGAAAGACCTAGCACCAAATTCCATTGGCCATCTGATCTAACTTCTGGAGGCAGTCAAAATGATCCTTAGAATTCTTCCCTACCTTATTCCTGTGCTGAGATACAGGCTGCTCCAACCTGCTGTAAAATGCTTGATTTCGAGAGTGAGCGAAACTAATGAAAACATTGTTGGGGTAAAACCTAAAGGGAAAGACCTAGCACCAAATTCCATTGGCCATCTGATCTAACTTCTGGAGGCAGTCAAAATGATCCTTAGAATTCTTCCCTACCTTATTCCTGTGCTGAGATACAGGCTGCTCCAACCTGCTGTAAAATGCTTGATTTCGAGAGTGAGCGAAACTAATGAAAACATTGTTGGGGTAAAACCTAAAGGGAAAGACCTAGCACCAAGTTCCATTGGCCATCTGATCTAACTTCTGGAGGCAGTCAAAATGATCCTTAGAATTCTTCCCTACCTTATTCCTGTGCTGAGATACAGGCTGCTCCAACCTGCTGTAAAATGCTTGATTTCGAGAGTGAGCGAAACTAATGAAAACATTGTTGGGGTAAAACCTAAAGGGAAAGACCTAGCACCAAATGCAATTTGCCATCTGATCTAACTTCTGGAGGCAGTCAAAATGATCCTTAGAATTCTTCCCTACCTTATTCCTGTGCTGAGATACAGGCTGCTCCAACCTGCTGTAAAATGCTTGATTTCGAGAGTGAGCGAAACTAATGAAAACATTGTTGGGGTAAAACCTAAAGGGAAAGACCTAGCACCAAATACAATTTGCCATCTGATCTAACTTCTGGAGGCAGTCAAAATGATCCTTAGAATTCTTCCCTACCTTATTCCTGTGCTGAGATACAGGCTGCTCCAACCTGCTGTAAAATGCTTGATTTCGAGAGTGAGCGAAACTAATGAAAACATTGTTGGGGTAAAACCTAAAGGGAAAGACCTAGCACCAAATACAATTTGCCATCTGATCTAACTTCTGGAGGCAGTCAAAATGATCCTTAGAATTCTTCCCTACCTTATTCCTGTGCTGAGATACAGGCTGCTCCAACCTGCTGTAAAATGCTTGATTTCGAGAGTGAGCGAAACTAATGAAAACATTGTTGGGGTAAAACCTAAAGGGAAAGACCTAGCACCAAATTCCATTGGCCATCTGATCTAACTTCTGGAGGCAGTCAAAATGATCCTTAGAATTCTTCCCTACCTTATTCCTGTGCTGAGATACAGGCTGCTCCAACCTGCTGTAAAATGCTTGATTTCGAGAGTGAGCGAAACTAATGAAAACATTGTTGGGGTAAAACCTAAAGGGAAAGACCTAGCACCAAATACAATTTGCCATCTGATCTAACTTCTGGAGGCAGTCAAAATGATCCTTAGAATTCTTCCCTACCTTATTCCTGTGCTGAGATACAGGCTGCTCCAACCTGCTGTAAAATGCTTCATTTCGAGACTGATCGAAACTAATGAAAACATTGTTGGGGTAAAACCTAAAGGGAAAGACCTGGCACCAAATACAATTTGCCATCTGATCTAACTTCTGGAGGCAGTCAAAATGATCCTTAGAATTCTTCCATACCTTATTCCTGTGCTGAGATACAGGCTGCTCCAACCTGCTGTAAAATGCTTGATTTCGAGAGTGAGCGAAACTAATGAAAACATTGTTGGGGTAAAACCTAAAGGGAAAGACCTAGCACCAAATACAATTTGCCATCTGATCTAACTTCTGGAGGCAGTCAAAATGATCCTTAGAATTCTTCCCTACCTTATTCCTGTGCTGAGATACAGGCTGCTCCAACCTGCTGTAAAATGCTTGATTTCGGGAGTGAGCGAAACTAATGAAAACATTGTTGGGGTAAAACCTAAAGGGAAAGACCTAGCACCAAATACAATTTGCCATCTGATCTAACTTCTGGAGGCAGTCAAAATGAGCCTTAGAATTCTTCCCTACCTTATTCCTGTGCTGAGATACAGGCTGCTCCAACCTGCTGTAAAATGCTTGATTTCGAGAGTGAGCGAAACTAATGAAAACATTGTTGGGGTAAAACCTAAAGGGAAAGACCTAGCACCAAATACAATTTGCCATCTGATCTAACTTCTGGAGGCAGTCAAAATGATCCTTAGAATTCTTCCCTACCTTATTCCTGTGCTGAGATACAGGCTGCTCCAACCTGCTGTAAAATGCTTGATTTCGAGAGTGAGCGAAACTAATGAAAACATTGTTGGGGTAAAACCTAAAGGGAAAGGCCTAGCACCAAATTGCATTGGCCATCTGATCTAACTTCTGGAGGCAGTCAAAATGATCCTTAGAATTCTTCCCTACCTTATTCCTGTGCTGAGATACAGGCTGCTCCAACCTGCTGTAAAATGCTTGATTTCGAGAGTGAGCGAAACTAATGAAAACATTGTTGGGGTAAAACCTAAAGGGAAAGACCTAGCACCAAATTCCATTTGCCATCTGATCTAACTTCTGGAGGCAGTCAAAAAGATCCTTAGAATTCTTCCCTACCTTATTCCTGTGCTGAGATACAGGCTGCTCCAACCTGCTGTAAAATGCTTGATTTCGAGAGTGAGCGAAACTAATGAAAACATTGTTGGGGTAAAACCTAAAGGGAAAGACCTAGCACCAAATTCCATTGGCCATCTGATCTAACTTCTGGAGGCAGTCAAAATGATCCTTAGAATTCTTCCCTACCTTATTCCTGTGCTGAGATACAGGCTGCTCCAACCTGCTGCAAAATGCTTGATTTCGAGACTGATCGAAACTAATGAAAACATTGTTGGGGTAAAACCTAAAGGGAAAGACCTAGCACCAAATACAATTTGCCATCTGATCTAACTTCTGGAGGCAGTCAAAATGATCCTTAGAATTCTTCCCTACCTTATTCCTGTGCTGAGATACAGGCTGCTCCAACCTGCTGTAAAATGCTTGATTTCGAGAGTGAGCGAAACTAATGAAAACATTGTTGGGGTAAAACCTAAAGGGAAAGACCTAGCACCAAATACAATTTGCCATCTGATCTAACTTCTGGAGGCAGTCAAAATGATCCTTAGAATTCTTCCCTACCTTATTCCTGTGCTGAGATACAGGCTGCTCCAACCTGCTGCAAAATGCTTGATTTCGAGACTGATCGAAACTAATGAAAACATTGTTGGGGTAAAACCTAAAGGGAAAGACCTAGCACCAAATACAATTTGCCATCTGATCTAACTTCTGGAGGCAGTCAAAATGATCCTTAGAATTCTTCCCTACCTTATTCCTGTGCTGAGATACAGGCTGCTCCAACCTGCTGTAAAATGCTTGATTTCGAGAGTGAGCGAAACTAATGAAAACATTGTTATGGTAAAACATAAAGGGAAAAACCTAGCACCAAATTCCATTGGCCATCTGATCTAACTTCTGGAGGCAGTCAAAATGATCCTTAGAATTCTTCCCTACCTTATTCCTGTGCTGAGATACAGGCTGCTCCAACCTGCTGTAAAATGCTTGATTTCGAGAGTGAGCGAAACTAATGAAAACATTGTTGGGGTAAAACCTAAAGGGAAAGACCTAGCACCAAATTCCATTGGCCATCTGATCTAACTTCTGGAGGCAGTCAAAATGATCCTTAGAATTCTTCCCTACCTTATTCCTGTGCTGAGATACAGGCTGCTCCAACCTGCTGTAAAATGCTTGATTTCGAGACTGATCGAAACTAATGAAAACATTGTTGGGGTAAAACCTAAAGGGAAAGACCTAGCACCAAATGCAATTTGCCATCTGATCTAACTTCTGGAGGCAGTCAAAATGATCCTTAGAATTCTTCCCTACCTTATTCCTGTGCTGAGATACAGGCTGCTCCAACCTGCTGTAAAATGCTTGATTTCGAGAGTGAGCGAAACTAATGAAAACATTGTTGGGGTAAAACCTAAAGGGAAAGACCTAGCACCAAATGCAATTTGCCATCTGATCTAACTTCTGGAGGCAGTCAAAATGATCCTTAGAATTCTTCCCTACCTTATTCCTGTGCTGAGATACAGGCTGCTCCAACCTGCTGTAAAATGCTTGATTTCGAGAGTGAGCGAAACTAATGAAAACATTGTTGGGGTAAAACCTAAAGGGAAAGACCTAGCACCAAATACAATTTGCCATCTGATCTAACTTCTGGAGGCAGTCAAAATGATCCTTAGAATTCTTCCCTACCTTATTCCTGTGCTGAGATACAGGCTGCTCCAACCTGCTGTAAAATGCTTGATTTCGAGAGTGAGCGAAACTAATGAAAACATTGTTGGGGTAAAACCTAAAGGGAAAGACCTAGCACCAAATACAATTTGCCATCTGATCTAACTTCTGGAGGCAGTCAAAATGATCCTTAGAATTCTTCCCTACCTTATTCCTGTGCTGAGATACAGGCTGCTCCAACCTGCTGTAAAATGCTTGATTTCGAGAGTGAGCGAAACTAATGAAAACATTGTTGGGGTAAAACCTAAAGGGAAAGACCTAGCACCAAATTCCATTGGCCATCTGATCTAACTTCTGGAGGCAGTCAAAATGATCCTTAGAATTCTTCCCTACCTTATTCCTGTGCTGAGATACAGGCTGCTCCAACCTGCTGTAAAATGCTTGATTTCGAGAGTGAGCGAAACTAATGAAAACATTGTTGGGGTAAAACCTAAAGGGAAAGACCTAGCACCAAATTCCATTGGCCATCTGATCTAACTTCTGGAGGCAGTCAAAATGATCCTTAGAATTCTTCCCTACCTTATTCCTGTGCTGAGATACAGGCTGCTCCAACCTGCTGTAAAATGCTTGATTTCGAGAGTGAGCGAAACTAATGAAAACATTGTTGGGGTAAAACCTAAAGGGAAAGACCTAGCACCAAATACCATTTCCCATCTGATCTAACTTCTGGAGGCAGTCAAAATGATCCTTAGAATTCTTCCCTACCTTATTCCTGTGCTGAGATACAGGCTGCTCCAACCTGCTGTAAAATGCTTGATTTCGAGAGTGAGCGAAACTAATGAAAACATTGTTGGGGTAAAACCTAAAGGGAAAGACCTAGCACCAAATGCAATTTGCCATCTGATCTAACTTCTGGAGGCAGTCAAAATGATCCTTAGAATTCTTCCCTACCTTATTCCTGTGCTGAGATACAGGCTGCTCCAACCTGCTGTAAAATGCTTGATTTCGAGAGTGAGCGAAACTAATGAAAACATTGTTGGGGTAAAACCTAAAGGGAAAGACCTAGCACCAAATACAATTTGCCATCTGATCTAACTTCTGGAGGCAGTCAAAATGATCCTTAGAATTCTTCCCTACCTTATTCCTGTGCTGAGATACAGGCTGCTCCAACCTGCTGTAAAATGCTTGATTTCGAGAGTGAGCGAAACTAATGAAAACATTGTTGGGGTAAAACCTAAAGGGAAAGACCTAGCACCAAATACAATTTGCCATCTGATCTAACTTCTGGAGGCAGTCAAAATGATCCTTAGAATTCTTCCCTACCTTATTCCTGTGCTGAGATACAGGCTGCTCCAACCTGCTGTAAAATGCTTGATTTCGAGAGTGAGCGAAACTAATGAAAACATTGTTGGGGTAAAACCTAAAGGGAAAGACCTAGCACCAAATTCCATTGGCCATCTGATCTAACTTCTGGAGGCAGTCAAAATGATCCTTAGAATTCTTCCCTACCTTATTCCTGTGCTGAGATACAGGCTGCTCCAACCTGCTGTAAAATGCTTGATTTCGAGAGTGAGCGAAACTAATGAAAACATTGTTGGGGTAAAACCTAAAGGGAAAGACCTAGCACCAAATACAATTTGCCATCTGATCTAACTTCTGGAGGCAGTCAAAATGATCCTTAGAATTCTTCCCTACCTTATTCCTGTGCTGAGATACAGGCTGCTCCAACCTGCTGTAAAATGCTTGATTTCGAGAGTGATCGAAACTAATGAAAACATTGTTGGGGTAAAACCTAAAGGGAAAGACCTGGCACCAAATACAATTTGCCATCTGATCTAACTTCTGGAGGCAGTCAAAATGATCCTTAGAATTCTTCCATACCTTATTCCTGTGCTGAGATACAGGCTGCTCCAACCTGCTGTAAAATGCTTGATTTCGAGAGTGAGCGAAACTAATGAAAACATTGTTGGGGTAAAACCTAAAGGGAAAGACCTAGCACCAAATACAATTTGCCATCTGATCTAACTTCTGGAGGCAGTCAAAATGATCCTTAGAATTCTTCCCTACCTTATTCCTGTGCTGAGATACAGGCTGCTCCAACCTGCTGTAAAATGCTTGATTTCGGGAGTGAGCGAAACTAATGAAAACATTGTTGGGGTAAAACCTAAAGGGAAAGACCTAGCACCAAATACAATTTGCCATCTGATCTAACTTCTGGAGGCAGTCAAAATGATCCTTAGAATTCTTCCCTACCTTATTCCTGTGCTGAGATACAGGCTGCTCCAACCTGCTGTAAAATGCTTGATTTCGAGAGTGAGCGAAACTAATGAAAACATTGTTGGGGTAAAACCTAAAGGGAAAGACCTAGCACCAAATACAATTTGCCATCTGATCTAACTTCTGGAGGCAGTCAAAATGATCCTTAGAATTCTTCCCTACCTTATTCCTGTGCTGAGATACAGGCTGCTCCAACCTGCTGTAAAATGCTTGATTTCGAGAGTGAGCGAAACTAATGAAAACATTGTTGGGGTAAAACCTAAAGGGAAAGGCCTAGCACCAAATTGCATTGGCCATCTGATCTAACTTCTGGAGGCAGTCAAAATGAGTATTTGAATTCTTCCCTACCTTATTCCTGTGCTGAGATACAGGCTGCTCCAACCTGCTGTAAAATGCTTGATTTCGAGAGTGAGCGAAACTAATGAAAACATTGTTGGGGTAAAACCTAAAGGGAAAGACCTAGCACCAAATTCCATTTGCCATCTGATCTAACTTCTGGAGGCAGTCAAAAAGATCCTTAGAATTCTTCCCTACCTTATTCCTGTGCTGAGATACAGGCTGCTCCAACCTGCTGTAAAATGCTTGATTTCGAGAGTGAGCGAAACTAATGAAAACATTGTTGGGGTAAAACCTAAAGGGAAAGACCTAGCACCAAATTCCATTGGCCATCTGATCTAACTTCTGGAGGCAGTCAAAATGATCCTTAGAATTCTTCCCTACCTTATTCCTGTGCTGAGATACAGGCTGCTCCAACCTGCTGCAAAATGCTTGATTTCGAGACTGATCGAAACTAATGAAAACATTGTTGGGGTAAAACCTAAAGGGAAAGACCTAGCACCAAATACAATTTGCCATCTGATCTAACTTCTGGAGGCAGTCAAAATGATCCTTAGAATTCTTCCCTACCTTATTCCTGTGCTGAGATACAGGCTGCTCCAACCTGCTGTAAAATGCTTGATTTCGAGAGTGAGCGAAACTAATGAAAACATTGTTGGGGTAAAACCTAAAGGGAAAGACCTAGCACCAAATACAATTTGCCATCTGATCTAACTTCTGGAGGCAGTCAAAATGATCCTTAGAATTCTTCCCTACCTTATTCCTGTGCTGAGATACAGGCTGCTCCAACCTGCTGCAAAATGCTTGATTTCGAGACTGATCGAAACTAATGAAAACATTGTTGGGGTAAAACCTAAAGGGAAAGACCTAGCACCAAATACAATTTGCCATCTGATCTAACTTCTGGATACAGTCAAAATGATCCTTAGAATTCTTCCCTACCTTATTCCTGTGCTGAGATACAGGCTGCTCCAACCTGCTGTAAAATGCTTGATTTCGAGAGTGATCGAAACTAATGAAAACATTGTTGGGGTAAAACCTAAAGGGAAAGACCTGGCACCAAATACAATTTGCCATCTGATCTAACTTCTGGAGGCAGTCAAAATGATCCTGAGAATTCTTCCATACCTTATTCCTGTGCTGAGATACAGGCTGCTCCAACCTGCTGTAAAATGCTTGATTTCGAGAGTGAGCGAAACTAATGAAAACATTGTTGGGGTAAAACCTAAAGGGAAAGACCTAGCACCAAATACAATTTGCCATCTGATCTAACTTCTGGAGGCAGTCAAAATGATCCTTAGAATTCTTCCCTACCTTATTCCTGTGCTGAGATACAGGCTGCTCCAACCTGCTGTAAAATGCTTGATTTCGAGAGTGAGCGAAACTAATGAAAACATTGTTGGGGTAAAACCTAAAGGGAAAGACCTAGCACCAAATTCCATTGGCCATCTGATCTAACTTCTGGAGGCAGTCAAAATGATCCTTAGAATTCTTCCCTACCTTATTCCTGTGCTGAGATACAGGCTGCTCCAACCTGCTGTAAAATGCTTGATTTCGAGAGTGAGCGAAACTAATGAAAACATTGTTGGGGTAAAACCTAAAGGGAAAGACCTAGCACCAAATTCCATTGGCCATCTGATCTAACTTCTGGAGGCAGTCAAAATGATCCTTAGAATTCTTCCCTACCTTATTCCTGTGCTGAGATACAGGCTGCTCCAACCTGCTGTAAAATGCTTGATTTCGAGAGTGAGCGAAACTAATGAAAACATTGTTGGGGTAAAACCTAAAGGGAAAGACCTAGCACCAAATACAATTTGCCATCTGATCTAACTTCTGGAGGCAGTCAAAATGATCCTTAGAATTCTTCCCTACCTTATTCCTGTGCTGAGATACAGGCTGCTCCAACCTGCTGTAAAATGCTTGATTTCGAGAGTGAGCGAAACTAATGAAAACATTGTTGGGGTAAAACCTAAAGGGAAAGACCTAGCACCAAATGCAATTTGCCATCTGATCTAACTTCTGGAGGCAGTCAAAATGATCCTTAGAATTCTTCCCTACCTTATTCCTGTGCTGAGATACAGGCTGCTCCAACCTGCTGTAAAATGCTTGATTTCGAGAGTGAGCGAAACTAATGAAAACATTGTTGGGGTAAAACCTAAAGGGAAAGACCTAGCACCAAATACAATTTGCCATCTGATCTAACTTCTGGAGGCAGTCAAAATGATCCTTAGAATTCTTCCCTACCTTATTCCTGTGCTGAGATACAGGCTGCTCCAACCTGCTGTAAAATGCTTGATTTCGAGAGTGAGCGAAACTAATGAAAACATTGTTGGGGTAAAACCTAAAGGGAAAGACCTAGCACCAAATACAATTTGCCATCTGATCTAACTTCTGGAGGCAGTCAAAATGATCCTTAGAATTCTTCCCTACCTTATTCCTGTGCTGAGATACAGGCTGCTCCAACCTGCTGTAAAATGCTTGATTTCGAGAGTGAGCGAAACTAATGAAAACATTGTTGGGGTAAAACCTAAAGGGAAAGACCTAGCACCAAATTCCATTGGCCATCTGATCTAACTTCTGGAGGCAGTCAAAATGATCCTTAGAATTCTTCCCTACCTTATTCCTGTGCTGAGATACAGGCTGCTCCAACCTGCTGTAAAATGCTTGATTTCGAGAGTGAGCGAAACTAATGAAAACATTGTTGGGGTAAAACCTAAAGGGAAAGACCTAGCACCAAATACAATTTGCATTCTGATCTAACTTCTGGAGGCAGTCAAAATGATCCTTAGAATTCTTCCCTACCTTATTCCTGTGCTGAGATACAGGCTGCTCCAACCTGCTGTAAAATGCTTGATTTCGAGAGTGAGCGAAACTAATGAAAACATTGTTGGGGTAAAACCTAAAGGGAAAGACCTAGCACCAAATACAATTTGCCATCTGATCTAACTTCTGGAGGCAGTCAAAATGATCCTTAGAATTCTTCCCTACCTTATTCCTGTGCTGAGATACAGGCTGCTCCAACCTGCTGTAAAATGCTTGATTTCGAGAGTGAGCGAAACTAATGAAAACATTGTTGGGGTAAAACCTAAAGGGAAAGACCTAGCACCAAATACAATTTGCCATCTGATCTAACTTCTGGAGGCAGTCAAAATGATCCTTAGAACTCTTCCCTACCTTATTCCTGTGCTGAGATACAGGCTGCTCCAACCTGCTGTAAAATGCTTGATTTCGAGAGTGAGCGAAACTAATGAAAACATTGTTGGGGTAAAACCTAAAGGGAAAGACCTAGCACCAAATTCCATTGGCCATCTGATCTAACTTCTGGAGGCAGTCAAAATGATCCTTAGAATTCTTCCCTACCTTATTCCTGTGCTGAGATACAGGCTGCTCCAACCTGCTGTAAAATGCTTGATTTCGAGAGTGAGCGAAACTAATGAAAACATTGTTGGGGTAAAACCTAAAGGGAAAGACCTAGCACCAAATTCCATTGGCCATCTGATCTAACTTCTGGAGGCAGTCAAAATGATCCTTAGAATTCTTCCCTACCTTATTCCTGTGCTGAGATACAGGCTGCTCCAACCTGCTGTAAAATGCTTGATTTCGAGAGTGAGCGAAACTAATGAAAACATTGTTGGGGTAAAACCTAAAGGGAAAGACCTAGCACCAAATACAATTTGCCATCTGATCTAACTTCTGGAGGCAGTCAAAATGATCCTTAGAATTCTTCCCTACCTTATTCCTGTGCTGAGATACAGGCTGCTCCAACCTGCTGTAAAATGCTTGATTTCGAGAGTGAGCGAAACTAATGAAAACATTGTTGGGGTAAAACCTAAAGGGAAAGACCTAGCACCAAATGCAATTTGCCATCTGATCTAACTTCTGGAGGCAGTCAAAATGATCCTTAGAATTCTTCCCTACCTTATTCCTGTGCTGAGATACAGGCTGCTCCAACCTGCTGTAAAATGCTTGATTTCGAGAGTGAGCGAAACTAATGAAAACATTGTTGGGGTAAAACCTAAAGGGAAAGACCTAGCACCAAATACAATTTGCCATCTGATCTAACTTCTGGAGGCAGTCAAAATGATCCTTAGAATTCTTCCCTACCTTATTCCTGTGCTGAGATACAGGCTGCTCCAACCTGCTGTAAAATGCTTGATTTCGAGAGTGAGCGAAACTAATGAAAACATTGTTGGGGTAAAACCTAAAGGGAAAGACCTAGCACCAAATACAATTTGCCATCTGATCTAACTTCTGGAGGCAGTCAAAATGATCCTTAGAATTCTTCCCTACCTTATTCCTGTGCTGAGATACAGGCTGCTCCAACCTGCTGTAAAATGCTTGATTTCGAGAGTGAGCGAAACTAATGAAAACATTGTTGGGGTAAAACCTAAAGGGAAAGACCTAGCACCAAATTCCATTGGCCATCTGATCTAACTTCTGGAGGCAGTCAAAATGATCCTTAGAATTCTTCCCTACCTTATTCCTGTGCTGAGATACAGGCTGCTCCAACCTGCTGTAAAATGCTTGATTTCGAGAGTGAGCGAAACTAATGAAAACATTGTTGGGGTAAAACCTAAAGGGAAAGACCTAGCACCAAATACAATTTGCATTCTGATCTAACTTCTGGAGGCAGTCAAAATGATCCTTAGAATTCTTCCCTACCTTATTCCTGTGCTGAGATACAGGCTGCTCCAACCTGCTGTAAAATGCTTGATTTCGAGAGTGATCGAAACTAATGAAAACATTGTTGGGGTAAAACCTAAAGGGAAAGACCTGGCACCAAATACAATTTGCCATCTGATCTAACTTCTGGAGGGAGTCAAAATGATCCTTAGAATTCTTCCATACCTTATTCCTGTGCTGAGATACAGGCTGCTCCAACCTGCTGTAAAATGCTTGATTTCGAGAGTGAGCGAAACTAATGAAAACATTGTTGGGGTAAAACCTAAAGGGAAAGACCTAGCACCAAATACAATTTGCCATCTGATCTAACTTCTGGAGGCAGTCAAAATGATCCTTAGAATTCTTCCCTACCTTATTCCTGTGCTGAGATACAGGCTGCTCCAACCTGCTGTAAAATGCTTGATTTCGAGAGTGAGCGAAACTAATGAAAACATTGTTGGGGTAAAACCTAAAGGGAAAAACCTAGCACCAAATTGCATTGGCCATCTGATCTAACTTCTGGAGGCAGTCAAAATGATCCTTAGAATTCTTCCCTACCTTATTCCTGTGCTGAGATACAGGCTGCTCCAACCTGCTGTAAAATGCTTGATTTCGAGAGTGAGCGAAACTAATGAAAACATTGTTGGGGTAAAACCTAAAGGGAAAGACCTAGCACTAAATACAATTTGCCATCTGATCTAACTTCTGGAGGCAGTCAAAATGATCCTTAGAATTCTTCCATACCTTATTCCTGTGCTGAGATACAGGCTGCTCCAACCTGCTGTAAAATGCTTGATTTCGAGAGTGAGCGAAACTAATGAAAACATTGTTGGGGTAAAACGTAAAGGGAAAGGCCTAGCACCAAATTGCATTGGCCATCTGATCTAACTTCTGGAGGCAGTCAAAATGATCCTTAGAATTCTTCCCTACCTTATTCCTGTGCTGAGATACAGGCTGCTCCAACCTGCTGTAAAATGCTTGATTTCGAGAGTGAGCGAAACTAATGAAAACATTGTTGGGGTAAAACCTAAAGGGAAAGACCTAGCACCAAATTCCATTTGCCATCTGATCTAACTTCTGGAGGCAGTCAAAAAGATCCTTAGAATTCTTCCCTACCTTATTCCTGTGCTGAGATACAGGCTGCTCCAACCTGCTGTAAAATGCTTGATTTCGAGAGTGAGCGAAACTAATGAAAACATTGTTGGGGTAAAACCTAAAGGGAAAGACCTAGCACCAAATTCCATTGGCCATCTGATCTAACTTCTGGAGGCAGTCAAAATGATCCTTAGAATTCTTCCCTACCTTATTCCTGTGCTGAGATACAGGCTGCTCCAACCTGCTGCAAAATGCTTGATTTCGAGACTGATCGAAACTAATGAAAACATTGTTGGGGTAAAACCTAAAGGGAAAGACCTAGCACCAAATACAATTTGCCATCTGATCTAACTTCTGGAGGCAGTCAAAATGATCCTTAGAATTCTTCCCTACCTTATTCCTGTGCTGAGATACAGGCTGCTCCAACCTGCTGTAAAATGCTTGATTTCGAGAGTGAGCGAAACTAATGAAAACATTGTTGGGGTAAAACCTAAAGGGAAAGACCTGGCACCAAATACAATTTGCCATCTGATCTAACTTCTGGAGGCAGTCAAAATGATCCTTAGAATTCTTCCCTACCTTATTCCTGTGCTGAGATACAGGCTGCTCCAACCTGCTGCAAAATGCTTGATTTCGAGACTGATCGAAACTAATGAAAACATTGTTGGGGTAAAACCTAAAGGGAAAGACCTAGCACCAAATACAATTTGCCATCTGATCTAACTTCTGGATACAGTCAAAATGATCCTTAGAATTCTTCCCTACCTTATTCCTGTGCTGAGATACAGGCTGCTCCAACCTGCTGTAAAATGCTTGATTTCGAGAGTGATCGAAACTAATGAAAACATTGTTGGGGTAAAACCTAAAGGGAAAGACCTGGCACCAAATACAATTTGCCATCTGATCTAACTTCTGGAGGCAGTCAAAATGATCCTGAGAATTCTTCCATACCTTATTCCTGTGCTGAGATACAGGCTGCTCCAACCTGCTGTAAAATGCTTGATTTCGAGAGTGAGCGAAACTAATGAAAACATTGTTGGGGTAAAACCTAAAGGGAAAGACCTAGCACCAAATACAATTTGCCATCTGATCTAACTTCTGGAGGCAGTCAAAATGATCCTTAGAATTCTTCCCTACCTTATTCCTGTGCTGAGATACAGGCTGCTCCAACCTGCTGTAAAATGCTTGATTTCGGGAGTGAGCGAAACTAATGAAAACATTGTTGGGGTAAAACCTAAAGGGAAAGACCTAGCACCAAATACCATTTCCCATCTGATCTAACGTCTGGAGGCAGTCAAAATGATCCTTAGAATTCTTCCCTACCTTATTCCTGTGCTGAGATACAGGCTGCTCCAACCTGCTGTAAAATGCTTGATTTCGAGAGTGAGCGAAACTAATGAAAAACATTGTTGGGGTAAAACCTAAAGGGAAAGACCTAGCACCAAATACAATTTGCCATCTGATCTAACTTCTGGAGGCAGTCAAAATGATCCTTAGAATTCTTCCCTACCTTATTCCTGTGCTGAGATACAGGCTGCTCCAACCTGCTGTAAAATGCTTGATTTCGAGAGTGAGCGAAACTAATGAAAACATTGTTGGGGTAAAACCTAAAGGGAAAGGCCTAGCACCAAATTGCATTGGCCATCTGATCTAACTTCTGGAGGCAGTCAAAATGATCCTTAGAATTCTTCCCTACCTTATTCCTGTGCTGAGATACAGGCTGCTCCAACCTGCTGTAAAATGCTTGATTTCGAGAGTGAGCGAAACTAATGAAAACATTGTTGGGGTAAAACCTAAAGGGAAAGACCTAGCACCAAATTCCATTTGCCATCTGATCTAACTTCTGGAGGCAGTCAAAAAGATCCTTAGAATTCTTCCCTACCTTATTCCTGTGCTGAGATACAGGCTGCTCCAACCTGCTGTAAAATGCTTGATTTCGAGAGTGAGCGAAACTAATGAAAACATTGTTGGGGTAAAACCTAAAGGGAAAGACCTAGCACCAAATTCCATTGGCCATCTGATCTAACTTCTGGAGGCAGTCAAAATGATCCTTAGAATTCTTCCCTACCTTATTCCTGTGCTGAGATACAGGCTGCTCCAACCTGCTGCAAAATGCTTGATTTCGAGACTGATCGAAACTAATGAAAACATTGTTGGGGTAAAACCTAAAGGGAAAGACCTAGCACCAAATTGCATTGGCCATCTGATCTAACTTCTGGAGGCAGTCAAAATGATCCTTAGAATTCTTCCCTACCTTATTCCTGTGCTGAGATACAGGCTGCTCCAACCTGCTGTAAAATGCTTGATTTCGAGAGTGAGCGAAACTAATGAAAACATTGTTGGGGTAAAACCTAAAGGGAAAGACCTAGCACCAAATTCCATTTGCCATCTGATCTAACTTCTGGAGGCAGTCAAAAAGATCCTTAGAATTCTTCCCTACCTTATTCCTGTGCTGAGATACAGGCTGCTCCAACCTGCTGTAAAATGCTTGATTTCGAGAGTGAGCGAAACTAATGAAAACATTGTTGGGGTAAAACCTAAAGGGAAAGACCTAGCACCAAATTCCATTGGCCATCTGATCTAACTTCTGGAGGCAGTCAAAATGATCCTTAGAATTCTTCCCTACCTTATTCCTGTGCTGAGATACAGGCTGCTCCAACCTGCTGCAAAATGCTTGATTTCGAGACTGATCGAAACTAATGAAAACATTGTTGGGGTAAAACCTAAAGGGAAAGACCTAGCACCAAATACAATTTGCCATCTGATCTAACTTCTGGAGGCAGTCAAAATGATCCTTAGAATTCTTCCCTACCTTATTCCTGTGCTGAGATACAGGCTGCTCCAACCTGCTGTAAAATGCTTGATTTCGAGAGTGAGCGAAACTAATGAAAACATTGTTGGGGTAAAACCTAAAGGGAAAGACCTGGCACCAAATACAATTTGCCATCTGATCTAACTTCTGGAGGCAGTCAAAATGATCCTTAGAATTCTTCCCTACCTTATTCCTGTGCTGAGATACAGGCTGCTCCAACCTGCTGCAAAATGCTTGATTTCGAGACTGATCGAAACTAATGAAAACATTGTTGGGGTAAAACCTAAAGGGAAAGACCTAGCACCAAATACAATTTGCCATCTGATCTAACTTCTGGATACAGTCAAAATGATCCTTAGAATTCTTCCCTACCTTATTCCTGTGCTGAGATACAGGCTGCTCCAACCTGCTGTAAAATGCTTGATTTCGAGAGTGATCGAAACTAATGAAAACATTGTTGGGGTAAAACCTAAAGGGAAAGACCTGGCACCAAATACAATTTGCCATCTGATCTAACTTCTGGAGGCAGTCAAAATGATCCTGAGAATTCTTCCATACCTTATTCCTGTGCTGAGATACAGGCTGCTCCAACCTGCTGTAAAATGCTTGATTTCGAGAGTGAGCGAAACTAATGAAAACATTGTTGGGGTAAAACCTAAAGGGAAAGACCTAGCACCAAATACAATTTGCCATCTGATCTAACTTCTGGAGGCAGTCAAAATGATCCTTAGAATTCTTCCCTACCTTATTCCTGTGCTGAGATACAGGCTGCTCCAACCTGCTGTAAAATGCTTGATTTCGGGAGTGAGCGAAACTAATGAAAACATTGTTGGGGTAAAACCTAAAGGGAAAGACCTAGCACCAAATACCATTTCCCATCTGATCTAACGTCTGGAGGCAGTCAAAATGATCCTTAGAATTCTTCCCTACCTTATTCCTGTGCTGAGATACAGGCTGCTCCAACCTGCTGTAAAATGCTTGATTTCGAGAGTGAGCGAAACTAATGAAAACATTGTTGGGGTAAAACCTAAAGGGAAAGACCTAGCACCAAATACAATTTGCCATCTGATCTAACTTCTGGAGGCAGTCAAAATGATCCTTAGAATTCTTCCCTACCTTATTCCTGTGCTGAGATACAGGCTGCTCCAACCTGCTGTAAAATGCTTGATTTCGAGAGTGAGCGAAACTAATGAAAACATTGTTGGGGTAAAACCTAAAGGGAAAGGCCTAGCACCAAATTGCATTGGCCATCTGATCTAACTTCTGGAGGCAGTCAAAATGATCCTTAGAATTCTTCCCTACCTTATTCCTGTGCTGAGATACAGGCTGCTCCAACCTGCTGTAAAATGCTTGATTTCGAGAGTGAGCGAAACTAATGAAAACATTGTTGGGGTAAAACCTAAAGGGAAAGACCTAGCACCAAATTCCATTTGCCATCTGATCTAACTTCTGGAGGCAGTCAAAAAGATCCTTAGAATTCTTCCCTACCTTATTCCTGTGCTGAGATACAGGCTGCTCCAACCTGCTGTAAAATGCTTGATTTCGAGAGTGAGCGAAACTAATGAAAACATTGTTGGGGTAAAACCTAAAGGGAAAGACCTAGCACCAAATTCCATTGGCCATCTGATCTAACTTCTGGAGGCAGTCAAAATGATCCTTAGAATTCTTCCCTACCTTATTCCTGTGCTGAGATACAGGCTGCTCCAACCTGCTGCAAAATGCTTGATTTCGAGACTGATCGAAACTAATGAAAACATTGTTGGGGTAAAACCTAAAGGGAAAGACCTAGCACCAAATACAATTTGCCATCTGATCTAACTTCTGGAGGCAGTCAAAATGATCCTTAGAATTCTTCCCTACCTTATTCCTGTGCTGAGATACAGGCTGCTCCAACCTGCTGTAAAATGCTTGATTTCGAGAGTGAGCGAAACTAATGAAAACATTGTTGGGGTAAAACCTAAAGGGAAAGACCTAGCACCAAATACAATTTGCCATCTGATCTAACTTCTGGAGGCAGTCAAAATGATCCTTAGAATTCTTCCCTACCTTATTCCTGTGCTGAGATACAGGCTGCTCCAACCTGCTGTAAAATGCTTGATTTCGAGAGTGAGCGAAACTAATGAAAACATTGTTGGGGTAAAACCTAAAGGGAAAGACCTAGCACCAAATACAATTTGCCATCTGATCTAACTTCTGGAGGCAGTCAAAATGATCCTTAGAATTCTTCCCTACCTTATTCCTGTGCTGAGATACAGGCTGCTCCAACCTGCTGTAAAATGCTTGATTTCGAGAGTGAGCGAAACTAATGAAAACATTGTTGGGGTAAAACCTAAAGGGAAAGACCTAGCACCAAATACAATTTGCCATCTGATCTAACTTCTGGAGGCAGTCAAAATGATCCTTAGAATTCTTCCCTACCTTATTCCTGTGCTGAGATACAGGCTGCTCCAACCTGCTGTAAAATGCTTGATTTCGAGAGTGAGCGAAACTAATGAAAACATTGTTGGGGTAAAACCTAAAGGGAAAGACCTAGCACCAAATACAATTTGCCATCTGATCTAGCTTCTGGAGGCAGTCAAAAAGATCCTTAGAATTCTTCCCTACCTTATTCCTGTGCTGAGATACAGGCTGCTCCAACCTGCTGTAAAATGCTTGATTTCGAGACTGATCGAAACTAATGAAAACATTGTTGGGGTAAAACCTAAAGGGAAAGACCTAGCACCAAATACAATTTGCCATCTGATCTAACTTCTGGAGGCAGTCAAAATGATCCTTAGAATTCTTCCCTACCTTATTCCTGTGCTGAGATACAGGCTGCTCCAACCTGCTGTAAAATGCTTGATTTCGAGAGTGAGCGAAACTAATGAAAACATTGTTGGGGTAAAACCTAAAGGGTAAGGCCTAGCACCAAATTGCATTGGCCATCTGATCTAACTTCTGGAGGCAGTCAAAATGATCCTTAGAATTCTTCCCTACCTTATTCCTGTGCTGAGATACAGGCTGCTCCAACCTGCTGTAAAATGCTTGATTTCGAGAGTGAGCGAAACTAATGAAAACATTGTTGGGGTAAAACCTAAAGGGAAAGGCCCAGCACCAAATTGCATTGGCCATCTGATCTAACTTCTGGAGGCAGTCAAAATGATCCTTAGAATTCTTCCCTACCTTATTCCTGTGCTGAGATACAGGCTGCTCCAACCTGCTGTAAAATGCTTGATTTCGAGAGTGAGCGAAACTAATGAAAACATTGTTGGGGTAAAACCTAAAGGGAAAGACCTAGCACCAAATACAATTTGCCATCTGATCTAACTTCTGGAGGCAGTCAAAATGATCCTTAGAATTCTTCCCTACCTTATTCCTGTGCTGAGATACAGGCTGCTCCAACCTGCTGTAAAATGCTTGATTTCGAGAGTGATCGAAACTAATGAAAACATTGTTGGGGTAAAACCTAAAGGGAAAGACCTGGCACCAAATACAATTTGCCATCTGATCTAACTTCTGGAGGCAGTCAAAATGATCCTTAGAATTCTTCCCTACCTTATTCCTGTGCTGAGATACAGGCTGCTCCAACCTGCTGTAAAATGCTTGATTTCGAGAGTGAGCGAAACTAATGAAAACATTGTTGGGGTAAAACGTAAAGGGAAAGGCCTAGCACCAAATTGCATTGGCCATCTGATCTAACTTCTGGAGGCAGTCAAAATGATCCTTAGAATTCTTCCCTACCTTATTCCTGTGCTGAGATACAGGCTGCTCCAACCTGCTGTAAAATGCTTGATTTCGAGAGTGAGCGAAACTAATGAAAACATTGTTGGGGTAAAACCTAAAGGGAAAGACCTAGCACCAAATTCCATTTGCCATCTGATCTAACTTCTGGAGGCAGTCAAAATGATCCTTAGAATTCTTCCCTACCTTATTCCTGTGCTGAGATACAGGCTGCTCCAACCTGCTGTAAGATGCTTGATTTCGAGAGTGAGCGAAACTAATGAAAACATTGTTGGGGTAAAACCTAAAGGGAAAGACCTAGCACCAAATTCCATTGGCCATCTGATCTAACTTCTGGAGGCAGTCAAAATGATCCTTAGAATTCTTCCCTACCTTATTCCTGTGCTGAGATACAGGCTGCTCCAACCTGCTGCAAAATGCTTGATTTCGAGACTGATCGAAACTAATGAAAACATTGTTGGGGTAAAACCTAAAGGGAAAGACCTAGCACCAAATACAATTTGCCATCTGATCTAACTTCTGGAGGCAGTCAAAATGATCCTTAGAATTCTTCCCTACCTTATTCCTGTGCTGAGATACAGGCTGCTCCAACCTGCTGTAAAATGCTTGATTTCGAGACTGATCGAAACTTATGAAAACATTGTTGGGGTAAAACCTAAAGGGAAAGACCTAGCACCAAATACAATTTGCCATCTGATCTAACTTCTGGAGGCAGTCAAAAAGATCCTTAGAATTCTTCCCTACCTTATTCCTGTGCTGAGATACAGGCTGCTCCAACCTGCTGTAAAATGCTTGATTTCGAGACTGATCGAAACTAACGAAAACATTGTTGGGGTAAAACCTAAAGGGAAAGACCTAGCACCAAATACAATTTGCCATCTGATCTAACTTCTGGAGGCAGTCAAAATGATCCTTAGAATTCTTCCCTACCTTATTCCTGTGCTGAGATACAGGCTGCTCCAACCTGCTGTAAAATGCTTGATTTCGAGAGTGAGCGAAACTAATGAAAACATTGTTGGGGTAAAACCTAAAGGGAAAGGCCTAGCACCAAATTGCATTGGCCATCTGATCTAACTTCTGGAGGCAGTCAAAATGATCCTTAGAATTCTTCCCTACCTTATTCCTGTGCTGAGATACAGGCTGCTCCAACCTGCTGTAAAATGCTTGATTTCGAGAGTGAGCGAAACTAATGAAAACATTGTTGGGGTAAAACCTAAAGGGAACGGCCTAGCACCAAATACCATTTGCCATCTGATCTAACTTCTGGAGGCAGTCAAAATGAGTATTTGAATTCTTCCCTACCTTATTCCTGTGGTGAGATTCGGGGTGCTCCAACCTGCTGTAAAATGCTTGATTTCGAGAGTGAGCGAAACTAATGAAAACATTGTTGGGGTAAAACCTAAAGGGAAAGTCCCAGCACCAAATTGCATTGGCCATCTGATCTAACTTCTGGAGGCAGTCAAAATGAGTCTTTGAATTCTTCCCTACCCTATTCCTGCGCTGAGATATAGGGTGCTCCAACCTGCTGCAAAATGCTTGATTTCGAGAGTGAGCGAAACTAATGAAAACATTGTTGGGGTAAAACCTAAAGGGAAAGGCCTAGCACCAAATTCCATTGGCCATCTGATCTAACTTCTGGAGGCAGTCAAAATGATCCTCAGAATTCTTCCCTACCTTCTTCCTGTGCTGAGATACAGGTTGCTCCAACCTGCTGCAAAATGCTTGATTTCGAGAGTGAGCGAAACTAATGAAAACATTGTTGGGGTAAAACCTAAAGGGAAAGGCCTAGCACCAAATTGCATTGGCCATCTGATCTAACTTCTGGAGGCAGTCAAAATGATCCTTAGAATTCTTCCCTACCTTATTCCTGTGCTGAGATACAGGCTGCTCCAACCTGCTGTAAAATGCTTGATTTTGAGATTGAGCAAAACTAATGAAAACATTGTTGGGGTAAAACCCAAAGGGAAAGGCCTAGCACCAAATTGCATTGGCCATCTGATCTAACTTCTGGAGGCAGTCAAAATGATCCTTAGAATTCTTCCCTACCTTATTCCTCTGCTGAGATACAGGGTTCTTAACCCTGCTGCAAAATGCTTGATTTCGAGAGTGATCGAAACTAATGAAAACATTGTTGGGGTAAAACCTAAAGGGAAAGGCCTAGCACCAAATACCATATGCCATCTGATCTAACTTCTGGAGGCAGTCAAAATGAGTATTTGAATTCTTCCCTACCTTATTCCTGTGGTGAGATTCGGGGTGCTCCAACCTGCTGTAAAATGCTTGATTTCGAGAGTGAGCGAAACTAATGAAAACATTGTTGGGGTAAAACCTAAAGGGAAAGGCCCAGCACCAAATTGCATTGGCCATCTGATCTAACTTCTGGAGGCAGTCAAAATGAGTCTTTGAATTCTTCCCTACCCTATTCCTGTGCTGAGATATAGGGTGCTCCAACCTGCTGCAAAATGCTTGATTTCGAGAGTGATCGAAACTAATGAAAACATTGTTGGGGTAAAACCTAAAGGGAAAGGCCTAGCACCAAATTGCATTGGCCATCTGATCTAACTTCTGGAGGCAGTCAAAATGATCCTTAGAATTCTTCCCTACCTTATTCCTGTGCTGAGATATAGGCTGCTCCAACCTGCTGTAAAATGCTTGATTTTGAGATTGAGCAAAACTAATGAAAACATTGTTGGGGTAAAACCTAAAGGGAAAGGCCTAGCACCAAATTGCATTGGCCATCTGATCTAACTTCTGGAGGCAGTCAAAATGATCCTTAGAATTCTTCCCTACCTTATTCCTGTGCTGAGATATAGGCTGCTCCAACCTGCTGTAAAATGCTTGATTTCGAGACTGATCGAAACTAACGAAAACATTGTTGGGGTAAAACCTAAAGGGAAAGACCTAGCACCAAATACAATTTGCCATCTGATCTAACTTCTGGAGGCAGTCAAAATGATCCTTAGAATTCTTCCCTACCTTATTCCTGTGCTGAGATACAGGCTGCTCCAACCTGCTGTAAAATGCTTGATTTCGAGAGTGAGCGAAACTAATGAAAACATTGTTGGGGTAAAACCTAAAGGGAAAGGCCTAGCACCAAATTGCATTGGCCATCTGATCTAACTTCTGGAGGCAGTCAAAATGAGTATTTGAATTCTTCCCTACCTTATTCCTGTGCTGAGATACAGGCTGCTCCAACCTGCTGTAAAATGCTTGATTTCGAGAGTGAGCGAAACTAATGAAAACATTGTTGCGGTAAAACCTAAAGGGAAAGACCTAGCACCAAATACAATTTGCCATCTGATCTAACTTCTGGAGGCAGTCAAAATGATCCTTAGAATTCTTCCCTACCTTATTCCTGTGCTGAGATACAGGCTGCTCCAACCTGCTGTAAAATGCTTGATTTCGAGAGTGAGCGAAACTAATGAAAACATTGTTGGGGTAAAACCTAAAGGGAAAGGCCTAGCAGCAAATACCATTTGCCATCTGATCTAACTTCTGGAGGCAGTCAAAATGATCCTTAGAATTATTACCTACCTTATTCCTGTGCTGAGATACAGGCTGCTCCAACCTGCTGTAAAATGCTTGATTTCGAGAGTGAGCGAAACTAATGAAAACATTGTTGGGGTAAAACCTAAAGGGAACGGCCTAGCACCAAATACCATTTGCCATCTGATCTAACTTCTGGAGGCAGTCAAAATGAGTATTTGAATTCTTCCCTACCTTATTCCTGTGGTGAGATTCGGGGTGCTCCAACCTGCTGTAAAATGCTTGATTTCGAGAGTGAGCGAAACTAATGAAAACATTGTTGGGGTAAAACCTAAAGGGAAAGGCCTAGCACCAAATTGCATTGGCCATCTGATCTAACTTCTGGAGGCAGTCAAAATGATCCTGAGAATTCTTCCCTACCTTATTCCTGTGCTGAGATACAGGTTGCTCCAACCTGCTGCAAAATGCTTGAGTTCGAGAGTGAGCGAAACTAATGAAAACATTGTTGGGGTAAAACCTAAAGGGAAAGGCCTAGCACCAAATTGCATTGGCCATCTGATCTAACTTCTGGAGGCAGTCAAAATGATCCTTATAATTCTTCCCTACCTTATTCCTGTGCTGAGATGCAGGCTGCTCCAACCTGCTGTAAAATGCTTGATTTTGAGATTGAGCAAAACTAATGAAAACATTGTTGAGGTAAAACCCAAAGGGAAAGGCCTAGCACCAAATTGCATTGGCCATCTGATCTAACTTCTGGAGGCAGTCAAAATGATCCTCAGAATTCTTCCCTACCTTATTCCTCTGCTGAGATACAGGGTTCTTAACCCTGCTGCAAAATGCTTGATTTCGAGAGTGATCGAAACTAATGAAAACATTGTTGGGGTAAAACCTAAAGGGAAAGGCCTAGCACCAAATTGCATTGGCCATCTGATCTAACTTCTGGAGGCAGTCAAAATGAGTCTTTGAATTCTTCCCTACCTTATTCCTGTGCTGAGATACAGGCTGCTCCAACCTGCTGTAAAATGCTTGATTTCGAGAGTGAGCAAAACTAATGAAAACATTGTTGGGGTAAAACCTAAAGGGAAAGACCTAGCACCAAATTGCTTTGGCCATCTGATCTAACTTCTGGAGGCAGTCAAAATGAGTCTTTGAATTCTTCCCTACCCTATTCCTGCGCTGAGATACAGGGTGCTCCAACCTGCTGTAAAAGGCTTGATTTCGAGAGTGATCGAAACTAATGAAAACATTGTTGGGGTAAAACCTAAAGGGAACGGCCTAGCACCAAATACCATTTGCCATCTGATCTAACTTCTGGAGGCAGTCAAAATGAGTATTTGAATTCTTCCCTACCTTATTCCTGTGCTGAGATACAGGCTGCTCCAACCTGCTGTAAAATGCTTGATTTCGAGAGTGAGCGAAACTAATGAAAACATTGTTGGGGTAAAACCTAAAGGGAAAGACCTGGCACCAAATACAATTTGCCATCTGATCTAACTTCTGGAGGCAGTCAAAATGATCCTTAGAATTCTTCCCTACCTTATTCCTGTGCTGAGATACAGGCTGCTCCAACCTGCTGTAAAATGCTTGATTTCGGGAGTGAGCGAAACTAATGAAAACATTGTTGGGGTAAAACCTAAAGGGAAAGACCTAGCACCAAATTCCATTGGCCATCTGATCTAACTTCTGGAGGCAGTCAAAATGATCCTTAGAATTCTTCCCTACCTTATTCCTGTGCTGAGATACAGGCTGCTCCAACCTGCTGTAAAATGCTTGATTTCGAGAGTGAGCGAAACTAATGAAAACATTGTTGGGGTAAAACCTAAAGGGAAAGACCTAGCACCAAATACAATTTGCCATCTGATCTAACTTCTGGAGGCAGTCAAAATGATCCTTAGAATTCTTCCCTACCTTATTCCTCTGCTGAGATACAGGGTTCTTAACCCTGCTGCAAAATGCTTGATTTCGAGAGTGATCGAAACTAATGAAAACATTGTTGGGGTAAAACCTAAAGGGAAAAACCTAGCACCAAATACAATTTGCCATCTGATCTAACTTCTGGAGGCAGTCAAAATGATCCTTAGAATTCTTCCCTACCTTATTCCTGTGCTGAGATACAGGCTGCTCCAACCTGCTGTAAAATGCTTGATTTCGAGAGTGAGCGAAACTAATGAAAACATTGTTGGGGTAAAACCTAAAGGGAACGGCCTAGCACCAAATACCATTTGCCATCTGATCTAACTTCTGGAGGCAGTCAAAATGAGTATTTGAATTCTTCCCTACCTTATTCCTGTGCTGAGATACAGGCTGCTCCAACCTGCTGTAAAATGCTTGATTTCGAGAGTGAGTGAAACTAATGAAAACATTGTTGGGGAAAAAGCTAAAGGGAAAGGCCTAGCGCCAAATTGCATTGGCCATCTGATCTAACTTCTGGAGGCAGTCAAAATGAGTATTTGAATTCTTCCCTACCTTATTCCTGTGGTGAGATTCGGGGTGCTCCAACCTGCTGTAAAATGCTTGATTTCGAGAGTGAGCGAAACTAATGAAAACATTGTTGGGGTAAAACCTAAAGGGAAAGGCCCAGCATCAAATTGCATTGGCCATCTGATCTAACTTCTGGAGGCAGTCAAAATGAGTCTTTGAATTCTTCCCTACCCTATTCCTGCGCTGAGATATAGGGTGCTCCAACCTGCTGCAAAATGCTTGATTTCGAGAGTGATCGAAGCTAATGAAAACATTGTTGGGGTAAAACCTAAAGGGAAAGGCCTAGCACCAAATTGCATTGGCCATCTGATCTAACTTCTGGAGGCAGTCAAAATGATCCTCAGAATTCTTCCCTACCTTATTCCTGTGCTGAGATACAGGTTGCTCCAACCTGCTGCAAAATGCTTGATTTCGAGAGTGATCGAAGCTATTGAAAACATTGTTGGGGTAAAACCTAAAGGGAAAGGCCTAGCACCAAATTGCATTGGCCATCTGATCTAACTTCTGGAGGCAGTCAAAATGATCCTTAGAATTCTTCCCTACCTTATTCCTGTGCTGAGATACAGGCTGCTCCAACCTGCTGTAAAATGCTTGATTTTGAGATTGAGCAAAACTAATGAAAACATTGTTGAGGTAAAACCCAAAGGGAAAGGCCTAGCACCAAATTGCATTGGCCATCTGATCTAACTTCTGGAGGCAGTCAAAATGATCCTTAGAATTCTTCCCTACCTTATTCCTCTGCTGAGATACAGGGTTCTTAACCCTGCTGCAAAATGCTTGATTTCGAGAGTGATCGAAACTAATGAAAACATTGTTGGGGTAAAACCTAAAGGGAAAGGCCTAGCACCAAATACCATTTGCCATCTGATCTAACTTCTGGAGGCAGTCAAAATGAGTATTTGAATTCTTCCCTACCTTATTCCTGCGCTGAGATACAGGGTGCTCCAACCTGCTGTAAAATGCTTGATTTCGAGAGTGAGCAAAACTAATGAAAACATTGTTGGGGTAAAACCTAAAGGGAAAGGCCTAGCACCAAATTGCTTTGGCCATCTGATCTAACTTCTGGAGGCAGTCAAAATGAGTCTTTGAATTCTTCCCTACCCTATTCCTGCGCTGAGATACAGGGTGCTCCAACCTGCTGTAAAAGGCTTGATTTCGAGAGTGATCGAAACTAATGAAAACATTGTTGGGGTAAAACCTAAAGGGAAAGGCCTAGCACCAAATTGCATTGGCCATCTGATCTAACTTCTGGAGGCAGTCAAAATGATCCTTAGAATTCTTCCCTACCTTATTCCTGTGCTGAGATACAGGCTGCTCCAACCTGCTGTAAAATGCTTGATTTCGAGAGTGAGCGAAACTAATGAAAACATTGTTGGGGTAAAACCTAAAGGGAAAGACCTAGCACCAAATACAATTTGCCATCTGATCTAACTTCTGGAGGCAGTCAAAATGATCCTTAGAATTCTTCCCTACCTTATTCCTGTGCTGAGATACAGGCTGCTCCAACCTGCTGTAAAATGCTTGATTTCGAGAGTGAGCGAAACTAATGAAAACATTGTTGGGGTAAAACCTAAAGGGAAAGACCTAGCACCAAATACAATTTGCCATCTGATCTAACTTCTGGAGGCAGTCAAAATGAGTATTTGAATTCTTCCCTACCTTATTCCTGTGGTGAGATTCGGGGTGCTCCAACCTGCTGTAAAATGCTTGATTTCGAGAGTGAGCGAAACTAATGAAAACATTGTTGGGGTAAAACCTAAAGGGAAAGGCCTAGCACCAAATTGCATTGGCCATCTGATCTAACTTCTGGAGGCAGTCAAAATGATCCTGAGAATTCTTCCCTACCTTATTCCTGTGCTGAGATACAGGTTGCTCCAACCTGCTGCAAAATGCTTGAGTTCGAGAGTGAGCGAAACTAATGAAAACATTGTTGGGGTAAAACCTAAAGGGAAAGGCCTAGCACCAAATTGCATTGGCCATCTGATCTAACTTCTGGAGGCAGTCAAAATGATCCTTATAATTCTTCCCTACCTTATTCCTGTGCTGAGATGCAGGCTGCTCCAACCTGCTGTAAAATGCTTGATTTTGAGATTGAGCAAAACTAATGAAAACATTGTTGAGGTAAAACCCAAAGGGAAAGGCCTAGCACCAAATTGCATTGGCCATCTGATCTAACTTCTGGAGGCAGTCAAAATGATCCTCAGAATTCTTCCCTACCTTATTCCTCTGCTGAGATACAGGGTTCTTAACCCTGCTGCAAAATGCTTGATTTCGAGAGTGATCGAAACTAATGAAAACATTGTTGGGGTAAAACCTAAAGGGAAAGGCCTAGCACCAAATTGCATTGGCCATCTGATCTAACTTCTGGAGGCAGTCAAAATGAGTCTTTGAATTCTTCCCTACCTTATTCCTGTGCTGAGATACAGGGTGCTCCAACCTGCTGTAAAATGCTTGATTTCGAGAGTGAGCAAAACTAATGAAAACATTGTTGGGGTAAAACCTAAAGGGAAAGACCTAGCACCAAATTGCTTTGGCCATCTGATCTAACTTCTGGAGGCAGTCAAAATGAGTCTTTGAATTCTTCCCTACCCTATTCCTGCGCTGAGATACAGGGTGCTCCAACCTGCTGTAAAAGGCTTGATTTCGAGAGTGATCGAAACTAATGAAAACATTGTTGGGGTAAAACCTAAAGGGAACGGCCTAGCACCAAATACCATTTGCCATCTGATCTAACTTCTGGAGGCAGTCAAAATGAGTATTTGAATTCTTCCCTACCTTATTCCTGTGCTGAGATACAGGCTGCTCCAACCTGCTGTAAAATGCTTGATTTCGAGAGTGAGCGAAACTAATGAAAACATTGTTGGGGTAAAACCTAAAGGGAAAGACCTGGCACCAAATACAATTTGCCATCTGATCTAACTTCTGGAGGCAGTCAAAATGATCCTTAGAATTCTTCCCTACCTTATTCCTGTGCTGAGATACAGGCTGCTCCAACCTGCTGTAAAATGCTTGATTTCGGGAGTGAGCGAAACTAATGAAAACATTGTTGGGGTAAAACCTAAAGGGAAAGACCTAGCACCAAATTCCATTGGCCATCTGATCTAACTTCTGGAGGCAGTCAAAATGATCCTTAGAATTCTTCCCTACCTTATTCCTGTGCTGAGATACAGGCTGCTCCAACCTGCTGTAAAATGCTTGATTTCGAGAGTGAGCGAAACTAATGAAAACATTGTTGGGGTAAAACCTAAAGGGAAAGACCTAGCACCAAATACAATTTGCCATCTGATCTAACTTCTGGAGGCAGTCAAAATGATCCTTAGAATTCTTCCCTACCTTATTCCTCTGCTGAGATACAGGGTTCTTAACCCTGCTGCAAAATGCTTGATTTCGAGAGTGATCGAAACTAATGAAAACATTGTTGGGGTAAAACCTAAAGGGAAAAACCTAGCACCAAATACAATTTGCCATCTGATCTAACTTCTGGAGGCAGTCAAAATGATCCTTAGAATTCTTCCCTACCTTATTCCTGTGCTGAGATACAGGCTGCTCCAACCTGCTGTAAAATGCTTGATTTCGAGAGTGAGCGAAACTAATGAAAACATTGTTGGGGTAAAACCTAAAGGGAACGGCCTAGCACCAAATACCATTTGCCATCTGATCTAACTTCTGGAGGCAGTCAAAATGAGTATTTGAATTCTTCCCTACCTTATTCCTGTGCTGAGATACAGGCTGCTCCAACCTGCTGTAAAATGCTTGATTTCGAGAGTGAGTGAAACTAATGAAAACATTGTTGGGGAAAAAGCTAAAGGGAAAGGCCTAGCGCCAAATTGCATTGGCCATCTGATCTAACTTCTGGAGGCAGTCAAAATGAGTATTTGAATTCTTCCCTACCTTATTCCTGTGGTGAGATTCGGGGTGCTCCAACCTGCTGTAAAATGCTTGATTTCGAGAGTGAGCGAAACTAATGAAAACATTGTTGGGGTAAAACCTAAAGGGAAAGGCCCAGCACCAAATTGCATTGGCCATCTGATCTAACTTCTGGAGGCAGTCAAAATGAGTCTTTGAATTCTTCCCTACCCTATTCCTGCGCTGAGATATAGGGTGCTCCAACCTGCTGCAAAATGCTTGATTTCGAGAGTGATCGAAGCTAATGAAAACATTGTTGGGGTAAAACCTAAAGGGAAAGGCCTAGCACCAAATTGCATTGGCCATCTGATCTAACTTCTGGAGGCAGTCAAAATGATCCTCAGAATTCTTCCCTACCTTATTCCTGTGCTGAGATACAGGTTGCTCCAACCTGCTGCAAAATGCTTGATTTCGAGAGTGATCGAAGCTATTGAAAACATTGTTGGGGTAAAACCTAAAGGGAAAGGCCTAGCACCAAATTGCATTGGCCATCTGATCTAACTTCTGGAGGCAGTCAAAATGATCCTTAGAATTCTTCCCTACCTTATTCCTGTGCTGAGATACAGGCTGCTCCAACCTGCTGTAAAATGCTTGATTTTGAGATTGAGCAAAACTAATGAAAACATTGTTGAGGTAAAACCCAAAGGGAAAGGCCTAGCACCAAATTGCATTGGCCATCTGATCTAACTTCTGGAGGCAGTCAAAATGATCCTTAGAATTCTTCCCTACCTTATTCCTCTGCTGAGATACAGGGTTCTTAACCCTGCTGCAAAATGCTTGATTTCGAGAGTGATCGAAACTAATGAAAACATTGTTGGGGTAAAACCTAAAGGGAAAGGCCTAGCACCAAATACCATTTGCCATCTGATCTAACTTCTGGAGGCAGTCAAAATGAGTATTTGAATTCTTCCCTACCTTATTCCTGCGCTGAGATACAGGGTGCTCCAACCTGCTGTAAAATGCTTGATTTCGAGAGTGAGCAAAACTAATGAAAACATTGTTGGGGTAAAACCTAAAGGGAAAGGCCTAGCACCAAATTGCTTTGGCCATCTGATCTAACTTCTGGAGGCAGTCAAAATGAGTCTTTGAATTCTTCCCTACCCTATTCCTGCGCTGAGATACAGGGTGCTCCAACCTGCTGTAAAAGGCTTGATTTCGAGAGTGATCGAAACTAATGAAAACATTGTTGGGGTAAAACCTAAAGGGAAAGGCCTAGCACCAAATTGCATTGGCCATCTGATCTAACTTCTGGAGGCAGTCAAAATGATCCTTAGAATTCTTCCCTACCTTATTCCTGTGCTGAGATACAGGCTGCTCCAACCTGCTGTAAAATGCTTGATTTCGAGAGTGAGCGAAACTAATGAAAACATTGTTGGGGTAAAACCTAAAGGGAAAGACCTAGCACCAAATACAATTTGCCATCTGATCTAACTTCTGGAGGCAGTCAAAATGATCCTTAGAATTCTTCCCTACCTTATTCCTGTGCTGAGATACAGGCTGCTCCAACCTGCTGTAAAATGCTTGATTTCGAGAGTGAGCGAAACTAATGAAAACATTGTTGGGGTAAAACCTAAAGGGAAAGACCTAGCACCAAATACAATTTGCCATCTGATCTAACTTCTGGAGGCAGTCAAAATGATCCTTAGAATTCTTCCCTACCTTATTCCTGTGCTGAGATACAGGCTGCTCCAACCTGCTGTAAAATGCTTGATTTCGAGAGTGATCGAAACTAATGAAAACATTGTTGGGGTAAAACCTAAAGGGAACGGCCTAGCACCAAATACCATTTGCCATCTGATCTAACTTCTGGAGGCAGTCAAAATGAGTATTTGAATTCTTCCCTACCTTATTCCTGTGCTGAGATACAGGCTGCTCCAACCTGCTGTAAAATGCTTGATTTCGAGAGTGAGTGAAACTAATGAAAACATTGTTGGGGAAAAAGCTAAAGGGAAAGGCCTAGCGCCAAATTGCATTGGCCATCTGATCTAACTTCTGGAGGCAGTCAAAATGAGTATTTGAATTCTTCCCTACCTTATTCCTGTGGTGAGATTCGGGGTGCTCCAACCTGCTGTAAAATGCTTGATTTCGAGAGTGAGCGAAACTAATGAAAACATTGTTGGGGTAAAACCTAAAGGGAAAAGGCCCAGCACCAAATTGCATTGGCCATCTGATCTAACTTCTGGAGGCAGTCAAAATGAGTCTTTGAATTCTTCCCTACCCTATTCCTGTGCTGAGATATAGGGTGCTCCAACCTGCTGCAAAAATGCTTGATTTCGAGAGTGATCGAAACTAATGAAAACATTGTTGGGGTAAAACCTAAAGGGAAAGGCCTAGCACCAAATTGCATTGGCCATCTGATCTAAACTTCTGGAGGCAGTCAAAATGATCCTTAGAATTCTTCCCTACCTTATTCCTGTGCTGAGATATAGGCTGCTCCAACCTGCTGTAAAATGCTTGATTTT
>NW_027143024.1:0-94249 GCF_026170545.1 Melanerpes formicivorus | reverse complement strand
CTGCTGGGACTCTTTGTGGAGAAGCAGAGTGTTAAAGTCCAGAAAACTTCAGGGGTGGTGAAAATCCAAACCAAAGCCTGTAAATGCACACATGTGAATCTATCTGTCTCCATCTCCATCTCCATCTCCATCTCCATCTCTATCTCTCTATATATCTATATCTATCTCTATATCCATCTATCTCTATATCCATCTCTATATCATCCTATCTCTATCTCTATCTCTATCTCTATCTCTATCTTCTATCTCTATCTCTATCTATCTCTATCTCTATCTCTATCTCTATCTCTATCTCTATCTCTATCTCTATCTCTATCTCTCTATGTCTATCTCTATCTATCTCTACATCCATCTATATCTCTATCATCTCTATCTCTACCTCCATCTCTATCTCTATCTCTATCTCTATCTCTATCTCTATCTCTATCTCTATCTCTATCTCTATCTCTATCTCTATCATATCTCTCTCTCTCTCTCTCTCTCTATCATATCTCTCTCTCTCTCTCTCTCTATCTCTATCATCTCTATCTCTACCTCCATCTCCATATCTCTCTCTCTCTCATTATCTCTATCTCTACCTCCATCTCCATCTCTCTCTCTCTCTCTCTTTATCTCTATCTCTATCTCTATCTCTATCTCTATCTCTATCTCTATCTCTATCTCTATCTCTATCTCTATCTCTATGTCTATCATCTCTCTCTCTCTCTCTCTCTCTCTCTATCTCTATCTCTATCTCTATCTCTATCTCTATCTCTATCTCTATCTCTATCTCTTCATCTATCTGTATCTGTATCTCTATGTCTATCTCTATCTCTATATATCTATCTATATCTATAGCTATCTATATATCTATATCTATCTATCTATCTATCTATCTGATCTATAGCTATAGCTATCTACAGCTAGCTAGCTAGCTATATTTATATAGTGAGCGCTACACAGAATAGATTGGGATGGAATAGGAATAGGAATAAGAATAGGAATAGGAATAGGAATAGGAATAGAATAGAATAGAATAGAATAGAATAGAATAGAATAGAATAGAATAGAATAGAATAGAACGGAATGGAATGGAATTAACCAGGTTGGAAAAGACCTCAAAGATCATCAAGTCCAATCTCTCACACAACACCATCTAATCAACTAAACCATGGCACCAAGCTCCCCATCCGGTCTCTTCTTAAACACCTCCAGTGATGGTGACTCCACCACCTCCCTCGACAGCACATTCCAATGGCCAATCTCTCTTTCTATGAGGAACTTCTTCCTAACATCCAGCCTAAACCTCCCCTGGCACAGCTTGAGACTGTGTCCTCCTGTTCTGGTGCTGGTTGCCTGGGAGAAGAGACCAACCCCCACCTGGCTACAACCTCCCTTCAGGGAGGTCTCCCCTGAGCCTCCACTTCTCCAGGCTAAGCAACCCCAGCTCCCTCAGCCTCTCCTCACAGGGCTGTGCTCCAAACCCCTCCCCATCTTTCTTGCCCTTCTCTGGACACCTTCCAGCAACTCAGCATCTTTCCTAAACTGAGGGGCCCAGAACTGGACACAGGACTCAAGGTGTACCTCTGCTTAACTCCCCCCTGCAAGGCATGCTAACTCACTTGGGCATATTCGATTTCTCTGTCTCAGTGAAACAGTAGCCTTGCTCCATCTATTTTTGACACTTCCAACCAGTTTCACTGGTGGCTTCTTTCCCTGAGCCTTCCATTTAGCTTTGGTAGCTGGGAACCCTTTTGCTAAATTAAGGCAATTAATAAATAGAAACGTTGAAGCAATCAATTCTGCCTGCCTATCTCCCCAGCCTTACGTATGACTGGCTGTAATCACAAGATAAATGCAATGTGCTGATGTATGGTAATGCTCAATAATACATTCTCCGCCAGGCTCAATTCATCAGGGAGTTTTCTGGAGGGGAGGCATTCGTTATTGGCTGTCTCCGGACCTCAAGGATAACATTTCTGTCCTTTCCATTGGCCGCCCCGCTGCTGCAAGCCTCTTCCCGTCTTATTTTGATGATGAATATGAAGGCATGCTAAAGCCGTGCCGGAGCGGAGCTCTCGCCGACTGCACTTCCCTCCCCGGGCTCAAGGACTGAGGGGCTCCCTCGCTGCTTCCCCTGCCCACCAGCAGCAGCAGCAGCAGCAGCAGCAGCAGCAGCCGCCGCAGCGACGCCGAAAGTTGTGATGCTTTTCTTCACCCAGTGCTTTGGGGCTGTGTTAGATCTCATTCACCTGCGTTTTCAGCACTACAAGGCAAAGAGGGTTTTCTCGGCTGCTGGGCAGCTTGTCTGCGTTGTCAACCCCACGCACAGCCTAAAGGTGAGTTAAAAATATTCGGGGTTATGTTATTTTCTGACATCTTCTCCTCTCCCCCCCCCCCCCCCCCCCCCCCCCCTTCCCTACCGCTGGCATTTCTCCACAGGGAGTGAAACGACACTCGGGCAGTAAAGGGTAGAGTGCCGTGAACACATTGCAGCGCTGGCAGCGGGAGCGTGTTTGCATTGTCTGGCTGCATGATTCCCTTTGGAGCGAAGGGGAAGCAACCCGCGGCTCCGAGCCATCGCGGGAAGTCACTGCTCCCCCTCCTGCAAAGTTTCCTCAAGCCTTTCACCCATATAATGAGCGTGCATCTTGCGAGCATCTGCAGGAAAAAAAAACCCAAAGGAGTGGGAAAGTTAGTTAGGTGAATTAATGTTTTGCAGCGGAAGGATGCTGGGTGGTCTCCCAGGCACGGCAGGATTCCGCCAGGCAGCGGGGAGCAAAGACAGAGGGACAGAAGCAGAGCGGGGGGGGTGTCCCCTGCTGCAGGTCTTGTTTGGGTTTGTTGTCTTTTTGAAGAGGGAAAGGGCTGTCTCTGTCTCCTGAGGGGAGTCTGAAGGTGCTCCTTTGGCGGTGAAACTGTCCTCAAGCCGTCTGCAAGGTGAATCTATTTTGGGCAAGGGAATACATTTGCCTTAATGCCAAACTATTTATAGCCCCCCAGAAAACATCTCTCTTACTGGCACAGTTCTGGATTTTCACTGACAAAGTGTCAACAGCTCCATCTATGCCAGAGCCCTGGTGCTTGTGTGTGGAGAAGGAGCAGCAGGGGGAGAAAGCAACCGAGAGGATTTCAGTATTTTATCACAGGAGCGAAGGACCAACTTTAACAAAGTGACTCCTGGTTTTGTGGGCTGTCCTTGCAGACCTGACTTGTGGTGATGCTCCTCCAGCCTGAGACAAGCTCAGAAATGCATTCAATTCAGGGCAATCTGTTGTGGGCTCTGCTGAGGTTTCTGTGAGGGACTTGGAGGGCTTGTGGGGGAGCATCTTTCTCAAGCTGTGGATCCCTGGGAAAGCCATGGATGGGGTAAATTCCTCTTCAGAACAGCATCCTTCCCCTAGCCTTTCCTGGAGTTGTGTTTCCAGTCTCAGGCTTTTTTTTCAGGCAGGGAGAGATTGTTTCTAGCAGGACTCCATCTCTGGGAGGATTTCCCTGCAAGGCTGGGGGGAAATCTGCCTTCCATTCCATTCAGCCCAGTGAGCACTACCAGCTGGCTGGGGACAGGGTCTCCCAGGGGATGGTCTGCTCACGTGTGGGCTCAGGTCTCCTGGCATCCTCCCTCCTCCACAGGCACAAGTAGTTGGAAAGCCCCAAGCCCTGTCATTATCACCATCCCTGGAGGTGTTCAAGAGGGGGATTGGATGTGGCACTTGGTGCCATGGTCTAGTCACGAGGTCTGTGGTGACAGCTTGGGCTTGATGATCTTTGAGGTCTCTTCCAACCTTGGTGATTCTGTGATTATTGGAAAGGATCTGGCCATTCCACTAGATAAAAGGAATAGCCACATTCCTGAGGGCATGGGAAGATGCTGTAAATGAGTGTTTCTGTGCTTGACCCCTTTTGTGTGGTTGCCTGCTGCTACTTTCCTCTGTCATTTTAATTATTAATTTATATTTTTTTAAAATGAGTAGAAAGAGAGGTTCTTGAAGGTCACAATGCAATTTCAGTGTCAGCAGCCCTGTCTGGTGAGGTCCCATAAGGACACAGAGGGATGTCTGTGCTGATATCTAGGACTAGACTTGAATTTAGCAATTCAAACCCTCTCAAGTTGCAGATTTGCTCAGACCTAAAGCCCAGTAGAGAGATTGAGCAACCTCAGAACAGTCTTGAAAGCTCTTGAAAGCAGACACTGGATGAAAAAAAAACAACTCTCTTGGAAACAAATGGGAGCCTCCAGAACAGGGTGAGATGTGTAAAGTGAAGCCCAGCGAGGATCACCTCGGTCCGGGTGGGGGACTGCTCACGCAGCAGGGCTGCAGTAGGAACTCAGCTGCACGTGTTTCCCACACAGGAAGGTACCAAAGCTTTGTGCCAGCAAAGGCTGGTGGGTCAGCCCCTTTTGGGCTCAGCATGGCACCAGTGGTGCCCACCCACCAGCACCAGCGAGCAGGAGGAGCCTGCACGTCAACCCCAGTTGTCTCTGAGTGAGACATCCGCCCCCATGTATTTCTGGTTGGCAGCTGAGAGGTAATCACCTCCACTTGTCCAGACAGCTGTGTCAGAAACAAGCTTGCTTCTTGGGATGCCTGTTTCACCCCCAGGGATGTACAGGGGAAGCTGTGATTTCTCTCTCCAGCAACCTGGCACACAGACCTCTGAAGCTGGAACAGGGAAATGTCCTCCAAACTGACCTGTAAGCCAAACAGCAAATCAGGGAGCATTAAAAGTGAGAGGGACAAACATATTCCTCTGTGATGGCTTACAGTATCATGGCTACTTAGGTGCTTCCTAGTCTCTTACTTCTAGATGGGTCATTTCAACTGTAACACTTTGTGGACAGCCCCAAATTTATCTAAACAGTTGACAAGCAGAGTGAAAACTGTATTAAGGTTCAGAGGTGATGGATAGGATAGGATAGGATAGGATAGGATAGGATAGGATAGGATAGGATAGGATAGGATAGGATAGGATGAGTAGAGTAGAAGAGAGAAGAGAAGAGAGAGGGAAGGGAAGGGAAGGGAAGGGAAGGGAAGGGAAGGGAAGGGAAGGGAAGGGAAGGGAAGGGAAGGGAAGGGAAGGGAAGGGAAGGGAAGGGAAGGGAAGGGAAGGGAAGGGAAGGGAAGGGAAGGGAAGGGAAGGGAAGGGAATTAACCAGGTTGGAAAAGACCTTTGAGATGGCACCGAGCACCCCATCCAGTCTCTTCTTGAACACCTCCAGGGATGATGACTCCACCACCTCCCTGGGCATCACATTCCAATGGCCAATCTCTCTTTCTGTGAAAAACTTCTTCCTAATATCCAGCCTAAACCTCCCCTGGCACTGCTTGAGACTGTGTCCTCTTGTTCTGGTGCTGCTTGCCTGGGAGAAGAGACCAACCCCCACCTGCCTACAACCTCCCTTCAGGGAGTTGTAGAGAGCAAGAAGGTTTCCCCTGAGCCTCCTCTTCTCCAGGCTAAGCAACCCCAGCCCCCCTCAGCCTCTCCTCACAGGGCTGTGCTCCAAACCCCTCCCCAGCTTTGTTGCCCTTCTCTGGACACCTTCCAGCAACTCAACATCTTTCCTAACCTGAGGGGCCCAGAACTGGACACAGGACTCAAGGTGTGGCCTAACCAGTGCTGAGTCCAGAGGCAGATGACCAGAGCCCATCTCTTACCTCTTCCTTTATGAGAGGCCCAAAGGTTGGCAGAGAAGCACAAGCTGAGAGGGAAGCCCATGTTTTTCTTCCCACAGAAAGGCTCATTACCTGGGAAGGCTGAGGAGAGATTCAGTTTATCTTAAAGGAGAGGACAGTAAGAGTGTCAGCTCAGACACCTCTATTGATCTGCTGCTATTTTCCCTGTGCACCACAGGCTGACACAGGCAGCTCTGAACAAGGAAGGACAATTTTGCAACCACCTCACTCCATTTTGCCTCTTTGGCAAGGGGATGAAGGGGGCTGGGGGGAGGTGTGTTTTGCTTCAGAGCCTCTTTGTCCTTCTTGCCATTTTCTGCTCTTTGTTCCCTTAGGAGCTTTCCCAGGCATGGCAGCAACACTTTACTAGGCAGTGCTATGCTGGGATCAAAATTCCCTTGCCAAGCAGAGAAAACCACATATTTACCACCCTCACATAGGTCACCTTCATTCCTGATCCTGTTATATGCATTTCATTGTAACCTGCCTCCCTTCAAGCATGCAGCTGCCCTGACTTCTCCCCTTGGAGGGGCACAGCCAGGCAGCAATGCTCCTCAGCCAAGTGGCTGCTCCCTCCAAGGCCACATCTATTAGAGAGGCACTGCTTATGCTGCTGGCTGCAGCATATGAGGAAAGTTTTAAGATGCTCCATGTTTGTAGAAGAAACAAGCAGGGTTTGCTGGTCCTGTGGAGATGAGGCTACATTTCCCCCTCATAAACAGCAGTTCCTATGAGAGGAGGCTGAGGGAGCTGGGGTTGCTTAGCCTGGAGAAGAGGAGGCTCAGGGGAGACCTTCTTGCTCTCTACAAGTCCCTGAAGGGAGGTTGTAGTCAGGTGGAGGTTGGTCTTTTCTCCTGGGTGGCCAGCACCAGAATAAGAGGACACAGTCCCAAGCTGTACCCACCTGGCTACAACCTCCCTTCAGGTAGTTGTAGAGAGCAAGAAGGTCTCCCCTGAGCCTCCTCTTCTCCAGGCTAAGTAATCCAGAGATGAACAAGATCTAGGTAATAAACTGGGCAAGCAGGAGGCAAGCAGTGCTGAGCCACCATGTTCAACACTCTGGGTCCAGCTTCTGATAGAACTGGGGAGAGCCTGGGTCAGATCCTGGGCTGCATCAAGAGAAGTGTGGCCAGCAGGGCAAGGGAGGTGATTCTCCCCCTCTACTCAGCTCTGGGGAGACCACACCTGGAGTCCTGCCTCCAGTTCTGGAGCCCCTATTCCAAGAGGGATCTGGAGGGGCTGGAAGGTGTCCAGAGAAGGGCCATGAGGATGATCAGAGGGCTGGAGCACCTCTCCTGTGAGGACAGACTGAAGGAGTTGGGGCTGTTCAGTCTGGAGAAGAGAAGGCTCCCAGGTGACCTCATTGTGGCCTTCCAGTATCTGAAGGGGGCTACAGGAAGGCTGGGGAGGGACTTCTCAGGATCTCAGGGAGTGATAGGACTAGGGGGAAATGGAATGAAGCTGGAGGTGGGGAGATTGAGGCTGGAGGTGAGGAGGAAGTTCTTCCCCATGAGAGTGGTGAAGCCCTGGAATGGGTTGTCCAGGGAGGTGGTTGAGGCCCCATCCCTGGAGGTGTTTAAGCCCAGGCTGGATGAGGCTGTGGCCAGCCTGATGTAGTGTGGGGTGTCCCTCCCCATGGCAGGGGGTTGGAACTAGCTGATCCTTGTGGTCCCTTCCAACCCTGACTGATACTATGATACTATGAAGTCCCTCCATGGATCTGGGTGAACATGGCAGCAACTTCCCAGACAAGCTCTGTATGTGCATGCTGTGTCTGGAAATGAAAAGCACAGATACTGAGACATTAAACACCTTATCAGGCTGGGCTATTTTTCTTTCTTTCCATGGCCTGTCTGATTTTGCTAAGTACCTTTGCTCCTGCACTGTTGCTCTTTCTCATTCTGCCCATTCTATTTAAAGTCTGAAAGGAGAGAAAAACTCCTCCCAGCCTGTGGTTCAATAACCCAATTTTGGGCTTCTTGTTTTTTTTCACTCCCACTGAAAGGAAATCATGACTAATTTCATTGCAACTTTGGATCTCTTATTCTCCTCTAAGCCCTTTCAGCAGAAATCACAGTCATTCAGCCCTCAGCTTGTTTGATGCTGCCTATTTCCCTATTGGCAGATGGAGGCCCACTTCAAAACAATCGCCATCAAGACGAGGAGAGCTACAAGATGCAGCAAAACATTGCCCTCATCACTCACAGATGAGGCTGCTGAGGAAGTCAAGTGCCTGATGTGCCTGAAAAACCATATTGCCATCACGCTTTGGGGTGGGGATTGAGCAGACAGGCCCAGCTGGAGGTGCCAACATTTCTGTCCTGCACTCAGCACAGTGAGGCATCTGCACCACTGATGGCAAAAGAGAGTATCTTGCCTCTAATTCAGGACAGGATAGGATAGGATAGGATAGGACAGGATAGGATAGGATAGGATAGGATAGGATGGGATAGGATAGGATAGGATAGGATAGGATAGGATAGGATAGGATAGGATAGGATAGGATAGGATAGGATGGGCTGGGATGGGATGGAATGCAATGGATTGGATGGGATGGGATAGGATAGGATAGGATAGGATAGGATAGGATAGGATAGGATAGGATAGGATAGGATAGGATAGGATAGGATGCAATGGAATGGAATGGACTAGAATAGAATAGAATAGAATAGAATAGATTAGAATAGAATAGAATAGAATAGAATAGAATAGAATAGAATAGAATAGACCAGGTTGGAAAAGACCTCAGAGATCATCAAGTCCAACCGATCACCCAACACCATCTAATCAACTAAACCATGGCACCAAGTGCCTCATCCAGTCTCTCCTTAAACACCTCCAGTGATGGTGACTCCACCACCTCCCTGGGCAGCACATTCCAATGGCCAATCTCTCTTGCTGGGAAGAACTTCTTCCTAACCTCCAGCCTAAACCTCCCCTGGCACAGCTTGAGACTGTGTCCTCTTGTTCTGGCGCTGCTTGCCTGGGAGAAGAGACCAACCCCCACCTGGCTACAACCTCCCTTCAGGTAGTTGTGGACAGCAAGAAGGTCTCCCCTCAGCCTCCTCTTCTCCAGGCTAAACAACCCCAGCTCCCTTTAGCCTCTCTCCTCCCAGGCACCCAGCACCAGAACAAGAGGACACAGCCTCAAGCTGTGCCAGGGGAGGTTTAGGCTGGATGTTATGAAGAAGTTCTACACAGAGAGAGAGATTGCCCATTGGAATGTGCTGCCCAGGGAGGTGGTGGAGTCGCCATCCCTGGAGGTGTTCAGGAGGAGACTTGATGGGGTGCTTGGTGCCATGGGTTAGTTGTTTAGGTGGGTTGGATCGGTCGATGGGTTGGACACAATGACCTTGAAGGTCTCCTCCAACCTGGTTTATTCTATTCTGTTCTAAAGCTGGGGAGGGCTTTGGAGCACAGCCCTATGAGCAGAGGCTGAGGGAGCTGGGGTTGCCTAGCCTGAAGAAGAGGAGGCTCAAGGGAGACCTTCTTGCTGTCTACAGATACCTGAAGGGAAGCTGTAGCCAGGTGGAGGTTAGTCTCTTCTCCCAGGCAACCAGCACCAGAACAAGAGGACACAGTCTCAAGCTGTGCCAGGGGAGGTTTAGGCTGGATGTTAGGAAGAATTTCTTCCCAGAAAGAGAGATTGGCCATTGGAATGTGCTGCCCAGGGAGGTGGTGGAGTCACCATCCCTGAAAGTGTTTAGGAAGAGACTGGATGGGGTGCTTGGTGCCATGGTTTAGTTGATTAGATGGTGTTGGGTGATAGTTTGGACTCGATGATCTCGAAGGTCTTTTCCAACCTGGTTAATTCTATATTCTATTCTAACATGAAAGCATCACTGGGGGAGAATGGCAGAGGCCTCTGAGTTCTTTCCATGTTCATTTCAGTGTACTTCAAAATAAAAAAGGAAAAAGTAGAAATATTTGAAGCAGCTTTGGCAAGGGCTTAATCAGTTATTTCCATATCAGATGGGGTGAGTGCTTTTGATTCTAGCCTTTCTGTTTTTGTTTTGAGCTTATACAAAGTGAAAGGCTTCCTTCCAGATTGGCCTCCCCAGTAAGGAAAACAACCAACCCCAAAATCCCCAAGTCTTCTGCACAGCTTTAGGGATGTTAGCATCATTTTGGAATGGAATGGAATGGAATGGAATGGAATGGAATGGAATGGAATGGAATGGAATGGAATAGAATAGAATAGAATAGAATAGAATAGAATAGAATAGAATAGAATAGAATAGAATAGAATAGAATAGACCAGACCAGGTTGGAAGAGACCTTCAAGATCATCGTGTCCAACCTATCATCCAACACCACCTAAGCAACTAACCCATGGCACCAAGCACCCCATCAACTCTCCTCCTGAACATCTCCAGTGATGGTGACTCCACCACCTCCCCAGGCAGCCCATTCCAATGGGCAATCACTCTCTCTCTCTGTAAAACATCCTCCTAACCTCCAGCCTAAACCTCCCCTGGCGCAGCCTGAGCCTGTGTCATCATTTCACATATGAAAATATTGAGCTTCAAGCTCTTTGGCAAATTGCCCATCAGCTCCTGGGAAATATGCAGTGGAGAAGCGGCACCAGGCCTTGTGAATATCTCAAACACAAGATCACACGCTCTCTCACATCAAGTGCCAGCTGAAATGGAAAGGGAAACAGAGAAATGGAGCATAAATGAGACAGAAAAAGATTACATCAGTAATGTACCCTTGTGCAGAGAACAAACACTGTAGATGAGCAAGGAGGCGGATGCCACGGAGCAGAAAAACCACATCAGCAGAGGATGAAAATGTTCTCCCAGTCTCAGGGACTGCCATGTGGAAAATGGCAAGGTAATAAGTGTGAAAATGGAGTAAATAAGCACCACACGAGGACTGCACAGGGCAGCCAGGGTAAGGGGATGGTTAAGGTCACCTTCAGGCTTTGCAGGAATAAGATGTGTGGGCAGCAGGAGCAGGGAGGGCATTGTGTCCCTGGACTCAGCACTGGTTAGGCCACACCTTGAGTCCTGTGTCCAGTTCTGGGCCCCACAGGTTAGGAAAGATGTTGAGATGCTGGAAGGTGTCCAGAGAAGGGCAACAAAGCTGGGGAGGGGTTTGGAGCACAGCCCTGTGAGGAGAGGCTGAGGGAGCTGGGGTTGCTTAGCCTGGAGAAGAGGAGACTCAGGGTAGACCTTCTTGCTGTCTCCAACTCCCTGAAGAGAGGTTGTAGCCAGGTGGGGGTTGGTCTCTTCTCCCAGGCACCCAGCCCAGAACAGACTCCTTCAAGCCTGGAAGTGAACCTGGAATCCAGGCAGAGAAGAGAAACTACACAATCTAAGTATCCTCTCTGCTTCATGCCAGTTTGCACAGGTAATTAACACAGCTCATGTGCCAAACAGCAGGTCTGAGGCATTAGGGGTCCTGCCACAGGGGGATAGCAATCATGAAGCAGTTAGTTGAACAAACTCAGGGCAAGTTTGTTCTGCTAGCAGCCAGGAGAACAGGATTTGTCCAAGTGGTTTATTTGCTCCATGTGACTTGCTCCACATTATCTTTGACACAGGAAAGTCAAAGGAGCTGCACAGATTTTGGTGACTTAGGATGAGACAGCATCAGCAGAGGGGAGGAAATGCTGATGTACCCAGCCTTCTTAGAGCAGCTCATAGCTTTCAGTATGGAAGTCTGTGTGTGAGCTGTATTTTATTGGGGTGGTTAAAGATACTGCCACCCCAGAGAAGTTTGTTGGTCTCTTCAAAGCTGTCATTGTTCTGCTACAGTAACAGCAGAGGAGGAGACAAAGCTTGGTCCTTCTGCCACCCCAAATCCATTTCACATGTTAACTGAGCAATTTTCATCAGTATGTCAGACTGAAGAGGCAGCTGAAATGCAGGCATGTGCTGCCCTGGCTGGCAGCCAGTCGCTAGTGGTGTTCCCCAGGGATCAGTGCTGGGCCCCATGCTCATTAATATCTTCATTGATGATCTGGATGAGGGATTGAGTCCATCATCAGTAAGTTTGCTAATGACACCAAGTTGAAGGCAGGAGTTGATCTGATAGAGGGTAGAAGAGCTCTGCAGAGGGATCTTGACAGGCTGGACAGATGGGCAGAGTCCAAGGGCAGGAGATTGAACACATCCAATTGCCAGGTTCTGCACATTGGCCACAACAACCCCAGGCAGTGCTACAGGCTGGGGTCAGAGTGGCTGGAGAGCAGCCAGGCAGCAAGGGACCTGGAGGTACTGGTTGACAGTAGGCTGAAGATGAACCAGCAGTGTGCCCAGTGGCCAAAAAGGCCAATGGCATCCTGGCCTGCATCAAGAACAGTGTGGCCAGCAGGAGCAGGGAGGTCATTGTGCCCCTGGACTCAGCACTGGTTAGGCCACACCTTGAGTCCTGTGTCCACTTCTGGGCCCCTCAGTTTAAGAAGGACATTGAGACACTTGAAGGTGTCCAGAGAAGGGCAACAAGGCTGGGGAGAGGCCTTGAGCACAGCCCTGTGAGGAGAGGCTGAGGGAGCTGGGGTTGCTTAGCCTGGAGAAGAGGAGGCTCAGGGGAGACCTTCTTGCTCTCTCCAACTCCCTGAAGGGAGGTTGTAGGCAGGTGGGGGTTGGTCTCTTCTCCCAGACAACCAGCACTAGAACAAGAGGACACAGTCTCAGGCTGTGCCAGGGGAGGTTTAGGCTGGATGTTAGGAGGAATTTCTTCCCAGCAAGAGAGATTGGCCATTGGAATGTGCTGCCCAGGGAGGTGGTGGAGTCACCATCACTGGAGGTGTTTAGGAAGAGTCTGGATGAGGCACTTGGTGCCATGGTTTAGTTGATTAGATGGTGTTGGTTGATAGATTGGACTTGATGATCTCAAAGTTCTTTTCCAACCTGGCTTATTCTATTCTATTCTATTCTATTCTATTCTATTCTATTCTATTCTATTCTATTCTATTCTATTCTATTCTATTCTATTCTATTCTATTCTATTCTATTCTATTCTATTCTATTCTATTCTATTCTATTCTTTGCTGCCTAGTTGTGGGAACATGACTCCTGGCAGTGGCCTGGAGATGGTAGGATCAGGAATGTTCTACACCACTGTGGGAAGCTTCACCTGAGGCTATCTGACAGGAGCCTGAGGCAATGGCCCTTGAAACACATTTTGCTGGTGTTCAAGGTTTGTTGACTTGAAGGAGATTTTCTTTCCTCACTTCCCTACAAAATAGTTGTGATGTGGTCAGGGGCTTCTCTGGCTCATTTAGTAAGTGCAGATCAGGTTCGTGATCATCTGAAGAACCTGAAAGTGTTCAAGTCCATGGGACCCGACGGGTTACACCCACGGGTACTGAGAGAACTGGCAGAGGAGGTTGCTAAACCCCTCTCTATTATATTTCAAAAGTCCTGGCAGTCTGGTGAAGTCCCCACAGACTGGAAAAGGGGAAACATTGCCCCCATCTTCAAAAAGGGCAAGAAGGAGGAACCAGGGAACTACAGGCCAGTCAGTCTCACCTCTGTGCCTGGAAAGATCATGGAACAGATCCTCCTGGAGTCACTACTCGCTCAAAAGAATAGTGAAGAGGTGATTGGGAACAGTCAGCATGGCTTTGCCAAGGGCAAATCCTGCCTGACCAACCTGGTGGCCTTCTATGAGCAGGTGACAAAATTAATAGATGAGGGGCAAGCAACTGATGTCGTTTACCTGGACCTGAGCAAAGCCTTTGACACTGTCCCACACCACATCCTGGTGTCCAAACTGGTGACACATGGGTTTGATTGGTGGACCACTAGATGGATAAGGAACTGGCTTGATGGCCGCACCCAAAGAGTGGCTGTCAATGGCTCCATGTCCCAGTGGAGGCCAGTGACAAGTGGAGTCCCTCAGGGATCAGTCCTGGGACCTGTCTTATTCAACATCTTTGTGGGGGACATGGACAGTGGCATTGAGTGCACCCTCAGCAAGTTTGCTGATGACACCAAGCTGTGTGGTGCAGCAGACACGCTGGAGGGAAGGGAGGCCATCCAGAGGGACCTTGACAGGCTGGAGAGGTGGGCACAAGCCAACCTCATGAAGTTCAATAAGAGCAAGTGCAGGGTCCTGCATCTGGGTCGAGGCAATCCCAGGCACAAATACAGGCTGGGCAGTGACTGGCTGGAGGATAGCCCTGAGGAGAGAGACTTGGGGGTGCTGGTGGACAAAAAGCTCAACATGAGCTCTCAGTGTGCACTTGCAGCCCGCAAAGCCAATCAGATCCTGGGCTGCATCAGGAGAAGTGTGGCTAGCAGGTCGAGGGAGGTGATCCTCCCCCTCTACTCAGCCCTGGTGAGACCCCACCTGGAGTACTGTGTCCAGTTCTGGAGCCCCTATTACAAGAGGGATCTGGAGGTGCTGGAACGTGTCCAGAGAAGGGCCACGAGGATGATCAGAGGGCTGGAGCACCTCTCCTATGAGGACAGACTGAAGGAGTTGGGGCTGTTCAGTCTGCAGAAGAGAAGGCTCCGAGGTGACCTAATTGTCGCCTTCCAGTATCTGAAGGGGGCCTACAGGAAGGCTGGGGAAGGACTTCTCAGGATCTCAGGTAGTGATAGGACTAGGGGGAATGGAATGAAGCTGGAGGTGGGGAGATTCAGGCTGGATGTGAGGAGGAGGTTCTTCACCATGAGAGTGGTGAAACCCTGGAATGGGTTGTCCAGGGAGGTGGTCGAGGCCCCGTCCCTGGGGGTGTTTAAGAGCAGGCTGGATGAGGCTCTGTCCAGCCTGATCTAGTGTGGGGTGTCCCTGCCCATGGCAGGGGGGTTGGAACTAGATGATCCTTGTGGTCCCTTCCAACCCTGAATGAAACTATGAAACTATGAAACTATGAAACTAAGTTGTAGAGAGCAATAAGGTCTTCCCTGAGCCTCTTCTTCTCCAGGCTAAGCAACCAAAGCTCCCTCAGCCTCTCCTCACAGGGCTTGTGCTGAAGACCTCTCCCCAGCTTCGTTGCCCTTCTCTGGACACCTTCCAGCATCTCAATCTCCTTCTTAAATTGAGGAGCCCAGAACTGGACACAGTACTCAAGGTATGGCCAAGGTCCCTGGAGAACACTTGGTGATGACTGACCCACTGCTCTGAGTGCAATCCTCAGCCAAAGGTTACAGAGAGTTTGCAGTGCTTACCTCTGTAGCCAAAACTTCTTCTCCCCTCTCTGTACAAACACAGACTTTGTGGTCACCAACAACACCAGCAAGCTGCCCATCCCCTGCCCTGCTCCCCCAAGGAGCTGGGGTACAAGAAAGGATGGAGTGGAGACACAGCAGAGTCTGGATATGAGCCAGGCTGAGCCTAATGGCTAAACAGCTGCATTAGGTGGCTGCTGTGCCGGAACTAATCGGCCCTGCAGGAGAAAGGATCTGTTCACTGCAGCATCTTGCCAGGGTGTTGTGGTTTATCTGCCTCCAAACCTGATGGACACAACCATGTGCTGCACTGACCCATCTTTCTCTCAGAGCCACAAGGGGGATCAGCTATCTGGGGTGCTCTACAGGCATTGATTAACCTGATCTCCTTCCATGATCAGGTGTCCCACCTGGTGGATGTGGGGCAGGCTGTGGGTGTAGTCTACCTGGACTTCAGCAAGGCCTTTGACATCGTCCCCCACAGCAAACTCCTGGCCAAGCTGTTAGCCCCTGGCTTGGACAGCAGCACTCTGAGCTGGGTTAGGAACTGGCTGGAGGCTGAGCCCAGAGAGTGGTGGTGAATGGTGCCACATCCAGCTGGCAGCCAGGCACCAGTGGTGTGCCCCAGGGATCACTGCTGGGCCCCATCCTGTTCAACATCTTTATTGATGATCTGGATGAGGACATTGAGTTCATCATCAGTAAATTTGCTGATGACACCAAGCTGGGGGCAGGAGTTGATCTGCTGGAGGGTAGAGAGGCTCTGCAGGGGGACCTGGACAGGCTGGACAGATGTGCAGAGTCTAACATGAAGGCATTGAAGAAGTCCAAGTGCCAGGTTCTACACATTGGTCACAACAACCCCATGCAGTGCTACAGGCTGGGGTCAGAGTGGCTGGAGAGCAGCCAGGCAGAGAGGGACCTGGGTGTACTAATTGACAGTAAGCTGAACACAAACCAGGAGCTCTTCAAGAGTGGATTGGATGTGGCACTTGGTGCCATGGTTTAGTAGTCAAGAAGTCTTGGGTTATAGGTTGGACTTGATGATCTTTGAGGTCTTTTCCAACCTTATTGATTCTATGATTCTATAAGTCCATGATTCTCCATAGTCCTTTGGTTTCTCTGTCTGTAAATGAGGTAGAGGACAATGGTCTCCAACATCAGTAATGTGTTTGGGGATGGAGGCTATAACAGTCAAATCTCCTGCTGCAGGTTAGGTTGTTGTATGTTTGTGAGGGGCTGATCCACCAAACTGGTCCTGTTGCCATAAATCCTCCAAAACCTCTGCCCCTTTTGGTGTCAGTAAGGCTGGGGGATGCACCCTTCCAGTCTCACAGTTGGGCTACAAACGTGCAAGACCCAAACTGAGGATCCTGGAACTTGATTGTAGCCACCTCAATTTGCAATATGTTGGGTTTTTTTTTCACCTTAATCACTTAATGATGATTATTCTGTAAGTAGAAAATATAAAGCATTTTAGGAGCATTAAGTAATACTTAGAGGGCTCATTAATCCACAGTTAATATGCAGCCACTGCTGAGAGGGAGAGAAGCAATCATGCCGCCTCAGCGTTGCGCAGCACGCCCTCTCCGCCTGCCTTCAGGAGGGAATCAAAGCATGGCTGCTCCACATGAGGCCCTGGGAGAAGCCACACTCAGACAGAACACTATGGTCTGAGGTGGACACCACAAGGCATGTACAACCTCCTAACCTATGCTGTCATTGTGCGTTGGGGTTTTGGTGCAGATTAACACATCTAAGTGCAGGGTTCTACACATTTGCCACCACAACCCCAAGCAGTGCTGCAGGCTGGGGTCAGAGTGGCTGGAGGGCAGCCAGGCAGAAAGGGACCTAGGGGTACTGTTTGATAGTGGGCTGAAGATGAACCAGCAGTGTGCCCAGGTGGCCAAGAAGGCCAGTGGCATCCTGGCCTGCATCAGGAACAATGTAGACAGCAGGAGCAGGGAGGTCATTCTGCCCTGTGACTCAGCATTGGTTAGGCCACACCTTGAGTCCTGTGTCCATCTCTGGGCCCCACAGTTTAGGAAAGATGTTGAGTTGCTGGAATGTGTCCAGAGAAGGGCAACAAAGCTGGGGAGGGATCTGGAGCACAGCCCTGTGAGGAGAGGCTGAGGGAGCTGGGGTTGCCTGGAGAAGAGGAGGCTCAGGGGAAACCTTGCTGTCTTTAACTCCCTGAAGGGAGGTTGTAGCCAGGTGGGGGTTGGTCTCTTCTCCCATGCAACCAGTACCAGAACAAGAGGACACAGTCTCAAGCTGTGCCAGGGGAAGTTTAGGCTGGAGGTGAGGAGAAAGTTTTTCCCAGCAAGAGAGATTGGCCATTGGGATGTGCTGCCCAGGGAGGTGATGGAGTCACCATCACTGGAGGTGTTTAGGAAGAGCCTGGATGAGTCACTTGGTGCCATGGTTTAGTTGATTAGATGGTGTTGGGTGATAGGTTGGACTCGATGATCTCACAGGTCTTTTCCAACCTGGTTAATTCTATTCTATTCAATTCACTTCACTTTGGTTGTATTCTGTTCTGTTCTGTTCTGTTCTGTTCTGTTCTGTTCTGTTCTATTCTATTCTATTCTATTCTATTCTATTCTATTCTACTCTACTCTACTCTACTCTACTCTACTCTACTCTACTCTACTCTTTTCCTAGCAAAGACAGGCAATTTGTCACCCTTTCCTTTCAGCAACTAACCAGAGTTAATGTGACCACCACAGTTAAATTCAGCCACCTTGCTCAAAGCTGAAGGTTGTACTTTGGAAAGGCATGCAGCAACCTCTTTGTGCTTTTCCCTCACAAAACAAAACCCTTGGAAGATCACAGGATGTTAGGGGTTGGAAGGGACCCCCAGAACCTCTGAGGGCTGGGTGTCAAGAGGGAGGGGACAGGCTCTGCTCAGTTGCACCCTGGGATAGGGTAAGGGGTAATGGATGTAGACTACAGTACAGGAGGTTCCTTCTCAACATGAGGAGGAACTGTGAGGGTCATGGAGCACTGGAGCAGGTTCATAGTATCATAGTATCATAGTCAGGGTTGAAAGGGACCACAAGGATCATCTAGTTCCAACCCCCCTGCCATGGGCAGGGACACCCCACACTACATCAGCCTGGCCACAGCCTCATCCAGCCTGGGCTTAAACACCTCCAGGGATGGGGCCTCAACCACCTCCCTGGACAGCCCATTCCAGGGCTTCACCACTCTCATGGGGAAGAACTTCCTCCTCACCTCCAGCCTCAATCTCCCCACCTCTAGCTTCATTCCATTCCCCCTAGTCCTATCACTACCTGAGATCCTGAGCAGTCCCCTCCCCAGCCTTCTTGTAGGCCCCCTTCAGATACTGGAAGGCCACAATGAGGTCACCTGGGAGCCTTCTCTTCTCCAGACTGGGAGAACTAGGCAACTCCAGGTTCCCTAGAGAGGTTGTGGAGTCTCCTTCTCTTGAGACTTTCAAGACCCATCTGGATGCATTCCTGTGCTAGATTCTATGATCCTGCTCTGGCACGGGGGTTGGACTCGATGATCTCCAGAGGGCCCTTCCAACCCCTGACATCCTGTGAGCCTGGGACCCAGAAGTTTCAAGCTGCAGGTCAATCCCCCTCCTTACTGATCTGTGCTGTCCTTATTGCTTAATGAGGACATAGTCACTGCACCTCCTCTAATCCACAAGCAATGTGGGGAAGCAAGAAATACCATGCCACGATGCGCTGCTCCTGATCTTCCAGAGTTTTCAGCTAAGCATAATCCATTTATGTTATTTAATTACCATAATGCAGCTGCCTTATAGCACCCAAAACCCATCTATTTGCCTTAATTTTACAGTATGGTAATTAACTGGGAAGGACTTACTTAAAACATATTTACAGAGGGAAGTATCAGAGACGCCTCAGCTTTCCATGGCCAGCAGATGCACCTCCAATAACCAATTTGGTGTTTAATTATCCTGCGTACGAGCTCACCTCTGAGGACAAATTATTTCAGGGGCTGTGTTAGCTGTGATGCTTAAGCAGATTCTCAGGGAGAGGATGCACCAGCTGCAGGTCAGCAACAGTTATTTGCTTTACTATGGTGGGATGTTTTGCTGCTCCTATAGGCTGTTTAACAGAGTTATGACCTTCACATCATTTTTAAGTTAAACTATTAACCATGCAGAAAGTCAATATGCAATAGAACAACATTCATTAGGAGAGCCATAAATTAACTCTTCTGTAGACACAGCAGGCATCAAAGACTTTCATGAAAATCCTGGCCTGTCATGATCAAAGGAGAAGGAAATTGTTAGCATGAACAACATATTTCTGTGCATCGAGGCTGGGTGAAGCAATATAAACACACTGCCTTGTAGAATCATAGAATGGAATGGAATGGAATGGAGTGGAGTGGAGTAGAATAGAATAGAATAGAATAGAATAGAATAGAATAGAATAGAATAGAATAGAATAACATGGAATGGAATGGAATGGAATGGAATGGAATGGAATGGAATGGAATGGAATGGAATGGAATGGAATAGACCAGCCCAGGTTGGAAGAGACCTTTGAGATCATCAAGTCCAACCTATCACCCAACACCATCTAATCAACTAAACCATGGCACCAAGTGTCCCATCCAGTCCCTTCCTAAACACTTCCAATGATGGTGACTCCACCACCTCCCTGGGCAGCACATTCCAATGGCCGATCTCTCTTTCTGAGAAGAACTTTCTCCTCACCTTGAGCCTAATCTTTCCCTGGAACAGCTTGAGACTGTGTCCTCTTGTTCTGGTGTTGGTTGCCTGGGAGAAGAGACCAACCCCCACCTGGCTACAACCTCCCTTCAGGGAGTTGGAGACAGCAAGAAGGTCTCCCCTGAGCCTCCTTTTCTCCAGGCTAAGCAACCCCAGCTCCCTCAGCCTCTCCTCACAGGGCTGTGCTCCAAACCCCTCCCCAGCTTTGTTGCCCTTCTCTGGACACCTTCCAGCAACTCAACATCTTTCCTAAACTGAGGGGCCCAGAACTGGACACAGGACTCAGAACTGGACACAGGTCTCGCGGTGTGGCCTAACCAGTGCTGAGTCCAGGGGCACAATGACTTCCCTGCTCCTGCTGGCCACACTATTCCTGATGCAAGCCAGGATGTCCATATGAATTGGGAAGGGAATTTGTGTCTGTCAGGACCTAGCATCAGTGTGGTCCTTCAAGTGTTCCTTCTGCTGTAGCTCCCCAGACAAGATTGGAACTGCACAAGTTAAATGCCTCTTCCATTTCTGAATCATGCTTACAGTTCTCCTGGGAAGTGCAGCAGTGGGCTCTCAAATGAGGGTTACAACACCATCTCCTGGGATTGCTGAGCTGCTTTTTAGACACCAGCCCCAGGAACTGCAGGGCATCATGCTTACAACTTCTTGAGCCTAAGTGAAGTGTGAGTCACATGGCTGAGGATTTTCCATTGCTCATCACTGTATCCTCACAGCATGCTCATCCATCACCGAGGACAAGCATCTGGAGGGAGCCCACAAAGCCAGGCAGGGGCAGGCAGGAGGAGTGATCTCATCTTGAAACTTCACTGGCACGACAAAAAGTGAAGCTTTGGTATGGGCACAGTGACATTTCCTTTCCACCCAGACATAAATTTCCATCCTCTAAAGCTAGAAGAGGCTCTTATGGTAACCTAACCATGCCAGCTGCATAAATCCAAAGCCAAGATCCTTTCTCAGGAGCTAAAGGTCGTAGCTTCAGCTCGCTGATGCTTTTTAGAGAGACCTCTAGTTTGGACAAAATGACTTTCATCAATAGAGATCACATGCAAATGGGCAAAATATGGTATTTTTAGGAATGGTAGTGTCAGCATGGCAAAAAAAAGCAAGAAAGAAAGGCTACAACTGATTACTTTGGAAGGCTCTGGAGAAGCTGGAAAGACTTTGTTTGGTGTTCTCTTTTTCCTGAATGTTAACAAAATAGCAGCAGCTTGAGACCCCTCACAAAAGCCTGGCAATTAAGCATCCCACACACACACTTCCAGCTAAGGAGAACTTCAATATCCCCCCAGAAACAACATGTACTCAGCGCTGCTTAGGCCACACCTTGAGTCCTGTGTCCAGTTCTGGGCTCCTCAGTTTAGGAAAGATGTTGAGTTGCTGGAAGGTGTCCAGAGAAGGGCAACAAAGCTGGGGAGGGGTTTGGAGCACAGCTCTGTGAGGAGAGGCTGAGGGAGCTGGGGTTGTTTAGCTTGTAGGAGACTCAGGGGAGACCTTCATAGTATCATAGTATCATTCAGGGTTGGAAGGGAGCACATGGATCATCTAGTTCCAACCCCCTGCCATGGGCAGGGACACCCCACACTACATCAGCCTGGCCACAGCCTCATCCAGCCTGGGCTTAAACACCTCCAGGGACGGGGTCTTGCTGTCTTGCTGTCTACAACTCCCTGAAGGAAGGTTGTAGCCAGGTGGGGGTTGTTCTCTTCTCCCAGGCAGCCAGCACCAGAACAAGAGGACACAGTCTCAAGCTGTGCCAGGGGAGGTTTAAGCTTGAGGTGAGGAGATAGTTCTTCACTGAGAGAGTTGTTAGCTGTTGGAATGTATTGCCCAGGGGGGTGGTGGAGTCACTGTTCCTGAAGGTGTTCAAGAGGTCATTGGATGTGGCACTTGGTGCCATGGTTTAGTCCTGAGGTGTTGGGTGGTAGGTTGGACTTGATGATCTTTGAGGTCTCTTCCAACCTTATTGATTCCATGATTCTATGACTCCATGATTCCATGTCTGTTGTGGGAAACACAGTAACTTTGCTGGGGGTTGTAGTGGAGGCAATGAAATAACCCCAGAAAAATCAATCAGAGTTGATTGACAATAGGGGTTTGTATTGATTGGGTGAGACTCCTCTTCCTGGGGTTAGTTTTGCAATAGCCTTACATTCCCTAGGTGCTCATCACATCAAGCTCATTCCCTTCATGGTGGCTTTTCCTGGTGCTCCTCTCCCTTAGCAGCTTCTACAGGCACGCTTGCAGCTCATCTTGGCTGCTGGATCAGCATGTTTTGCCCTCTGAGGCTTCATGAAAGTCACCCCAGCTCACAAACCCACTGACTGGTGTTTCAGCGCTCTGAATGCCAGCCATGCCTGCACACAGCGCCTACTACAGCAGGGTTCCAGCTCTCTCCACCGCTTCCCATAGTACCTGCAGCATCCTCTCCCTGCCTATTTTCCAGGCTGCTCCGTCGCTTTTCCATCAGTCACATCCTGACCCATCCAGATGGTTTCTCCATACAGGAGAAGGCAGAGAGTGTTCTCCCTGCAGAGCATCTCCTCCTGTGGGCTCCTAAAACAGACCCAGCCATTGCACATCAGGGACACCAGCTGTGAGCTTTCTCCTCCCTCAGCCTTTGGGGTACCAGCCTGGCAGTGTTATAACGCCTTAGTGCCCCACTTCTGTTGTAACTAAATAGTGAAACTCATGTTTCAGGAGGCTGGATCTTCCTTTACTTGTTTGCGGGGGTTAGTTTTTTTCTTTTTTCTTTTTTCCTTTTTCTTTCTTTTCCCTTTTCTCTTCTCTTCCTTTTTCCCCCATTTTTTTGTCTTTTCTTCTTTTTTCTTTTTTTCCTTTTTTTCTTTCCTTCTTTTTTCTTTTTCCTTTTTCCTTTTCCCTTTTTCCATTTTCCCTTTTTTCTTTTCCCTTATTCTTTTTTCCTTTTTCTTCTTTTTTCTTTTATTCTTTTTTCTTTTTCTCTTTTTCCTTTTTTCTTTTCTTCTTTTTTCCTTTCCTTTATTACTTTTTCCCTTTTTTTCTTATTTCCTTTTTTCTTTTCCCTTTTTCTTTTTCTTTTTCTTTTTTCTTTTTCTTTCTCTTTCTTTTTTTTTCTTTTTTCTTTTTCTTTTTCTTTTTCCTTTTCTTTTCCTTTTCCTTTTCCTTTTCCTTTTCCTTTTCCTTTTCCTTTTCCTTTTCCTTTTCCTTTTCCTTTTCTTTTCCTTTTCCTTTTCCTTTTCCTTTTCCTTTTCCTTTTCCTTTTCCTTTTCCTCTTCCTCTTCCTTTTCCTTTTCCTTTTCCTTTTCCTTTTCCTTTTCCTTTTCCTTTTCCTTTTCCTTTTCCTTTTCCTTTTCCTTTTCCTTTTTCTTTTCCTTTTTCTTTTTTCTTTTTTTATTTTTATTTTCATTTTTCCTTTTTCTTATTTCCTTTTTCTTTATGTTTTTTCCTTTTTCCTTTTTTTTGTTTTCCTTTTTTCTTTTCTCTTTTTTTCCTTTTCTTTATTACTTTTTTATTTTTATTTTTCCTTTTTCTTATTTCCTTTTTCTTTATATTTTTCCTTTTTCCTTTTTTTGTTTTCCTTTTTTCTTTTCTCCTTTTTTCCTTTTCTTTATTACTTTTTTCCTTTTTTTCATTTTTCCTTTTTCTTATTTCCTTTTTCTTTTTTATCCTTTTCCTTTTTTCTTTTTTCCTTTTTTTATTTTCTTCTTTTTTTTCCTTTTCTTTATTATTTTTTTCTTTTTATTTTTCCTTTTTTCTTTTCCACTTTCTTTTTTCTTTTTATTTTTCTTTTTTTTATTTTTTCCTTTTTCTTATTTCCTTTTTCTTTATATTTTTTCCTTTTTTCCCTTTTTTTTTGTTTTCCTTTTTTCTTTTCTTCTTTTTTCCTTTTCTTTATTACTTTTTCTTTTCTTCCTTTTTCTTTTTCCTTTTATTCTTTTTCTTTATTCTTTTTTCTCTTTCTTTTATTCCTTTTTCCTTTTTCTTATTTTCTTTTTTCCCTTTTCCCCCTTTTTTTCCTTTTTATTTCTTCCTATTTTCTTTTCTTCCTATTTTCCTTTTTCTTTTTATTTTTCTTTTTTTTTTTTTTTCTCTCCCTGCAGCAGAGAGTCCATGGCTCATTGGTCTGGAAAATATCATGCCTGTCTTTGGCAAACAGCCAGGCTTTCATAAAATGTTCTTCAAGCAGAAACTCCCAGTCTGCTTATAAATACTGTCACCAGCGTTTTAGAGCTGGAAAAACCAAGGCCTTTCTGAGGTTAAAGCAAGGTCTGCAATGCAGAAAGCTAAAAGTCCCTGTCTCCTCTCTTTTCATTAAGAAGGCATTCTCAGCAATTCTGTGGAAAGAGAGATGAAACCTCTTCTGAAGTCAGGGAAAATCCCAGGGGGCTCAGCATGTACAGGTTCACACCTCCCATCAGCAGAAACAAGGGTGGCTGGCGGTGATTGTTGGGGTCTTTTTTTTTTTCAAGCTGATCAAAATACCTTTGATATTGAAGTTACAGAAAGTCACTAATTATGCTGGGATTGGAAATAATCAGTTCAGGCACTTGTCACATGCAGCAAACATAAATGCAGTGCTTAAAAAGAAAAGGGTAAATGTAAGCTGATAGCATTTATAGTCCAGAAAAAAAGGTGCCTGTTGAAGGATAGACACTGTTATGAGTCATTGCTCTGTGTTCTTCACATGAGGAGATATTTACCTTGAGAGTGTGGGGCCTGAAAGATAGGATAGGATAGGATAGGATAGGATAGGATAGGATAGGATAGGATAGGATAGGATAGGATAGGATAGGATAGGATAGGATGGGATGGGATGGGATGGGATGGGATGGGATGGGATGGGATGGAATAGAATAGAATAGAATAGAATAGAATAGAATAGAATAGAATAGAATAGAATAGAATAGAATAGAATAGAATAGAATAGAAATGGAATGGAATGGAATGGAATGGAATGGAATGGAATGGAATGGAATGGAATGGAATGGAATGGACCAGGTTGGAAAAGACCTTTGAGATCATCGAGTCCAACCTATCACCCAACACCATCTAATCAACAAAACCATGGCACCAAGTGCCCCATCCAGTCTCTACTTAAACACCTCCAGTGATGGTGACTCCATCACCTCCCTGGGTAGCACGTTCCAATGGCCAATCACTCTTTCTGTGAGGGACTCCTTCCTAACATATACAGGGTTTGCAATATTATACAGGGATTTACAATTAGCAAAGAACACAAAACCCTCCCTGTTCAGAGGACCAGAGAAGCCTGTTCCACTGCCCCCCCCAAACACTCCTGACCCAAGGGTGAGAAAGGAGTTCAGAGAACACAGTGCGTTAGACTTATCCCAAAGGCAGCCAGAAGCACGTTATCTTCTCCCCAGCAAAGCAAAACAGCCAAGATGGAGAGGAGAGGAGAGGTTCGGAGAGGAGAGGTTCGGAGAGGTTCGGAGAGGTTCGGAGAGGTTCGGAGAGGAGAGGTTCGGAGAGGAGAGGTTCGGAGAGGTTCGGAGAGGTTCGGAGAGGTTCGGAGAGGAGAGGTTCGGAGAGGAGAGGTTCGGAGAGGAGAGGGGGAGGGGAGGGGAGGGGAGGGGAGAGGGAGAGGTTCGGAGAGGTTCGGAGAGGTTCGGAGAGGAGAGGTTCGGAGAGGAGAGGTTCGGAGAGGAGAGGAGAGGTTCGGAGAGGAGAGGTTCAGAGAGGAGAGGAGAGGTTTGGAGAGGAGAGGTTCGGAGAGGAGAGGAGAGGAGAGGTTCGGAGAGGAGAGGTTCGGAGAGGAGAGGTTCGGAGAGGAGAGGAGAGGAGAGGAGAGGAGAGGAGAGGAGAGGAGAGGAGAGGAGAGGAGAGGAGAGGAGAGGAGAGGAGAGGAGAGGAGAGGAGAGGAAGAATGGGAATGGAAATGGGAATGGGAAGAATCGTTATGATGCAGCTCCTCTTATCCCAGACATCCAATTAATTTGTTTAGAACAATCTTTTGTTTTCCTTTTCACACCCAACAGTGATTTATTTCTACTTTTCCACCTTTCTGCTCAAGATCTGCAGCTAAATTTTAAAGGCATAGCCTAAAGCCACCACAGGCAGGCAACGACCCTGAGGCCGGAGAGGCACCGGATAATATTCTGGCGACAGAAGCTCTGAAGCTCACCCTGGTTGCCAGCTCCCTGGAGAGAAACAGGGTAATGGTCCTGTGAGTGGTTGAATCTGCATTTTTTTCTGATCACTCAGATTTACTGCAGAGCTGATGATAGTGCAGGGCTTGTACTTTTCTCCTGTCTTTTTCTTCTCTTTAATATAGTAAAGTGGTCCACTATTAATGGACATGCATTAAACCGCTTGGCACAGCATGTTCGGCACTGAGAGAAGGTAATGATCATTTCAGGGCCACTGCTAAGAAAACCAGTTGAAGCAGCTTGGGGCAGAGTGAAAAACCCAGTGCTTGGGGATTAATTATCTGGAATTTAATGAGGCCAAAAGCCAGGTAGCAATTAAATGTCTGTAGATGGAGAGGGTAGTTTCATAATAGACTTGGGTGGTGAGGCTGCCTTTAAAAGTTTTCGAGCTCTTATAGCAGTCTATTACCAATTTTACCACTTTCAGGGCTCTGCTGTGAGCCAGATTAGTGAAGTGATCTGCATTGCAGGCTCTTTTAGAGGATTAGAGTTGAGCTGTGACATTTCAAAACTAGGCTCAGGTTTCTGCCAAACTGGAGCAAGGAGGAGAGAAAGTATGTGTCTGTCTGCATGCATGTGTGCATTCACACACATCAGTATAAATGCATGGCTGAAGTGATGTTTGCACAAAGTACAGCACCAGAGTCCAAGACTGGTAGGTTATGGCTATACTGATAAATCACAGAGGGGTGGGAAACAATCTCTTGCCAGAAGAACAGTGCTGGGCCCCATCCTGTTCGATATCTTCATGGATGATCTGGCGCCATGGTTTAGTCATGAGCTCTGTGGTGACAGGTTGGACTTGATGATCTTTGAGGTCTTTTCCAACCTTGGTGATTTTGTGATTCTGTAATGAGAGGATTGAGTCCATCATTAGTAAATTTGCAGATGACACCAAGTTGGGGGCAGGTGTTGATCTCTTAGAGGGTGGGAGAGCTCTGCAATGCAACCTTGACAGGCTGGGCAGATGGGCAGAGTCCAAGGGCATGAGATTGAACACATCTAAGTGCAGGATTCTACATATTGGCCATAACAACCCCATGCAGTGCTACAGGCTGGGGTCAGAGTGGCTGGAGAGCAGCCAGGCAGAAAGGGACATGGGGGTGCTGGTTGACAGTGGGCTGAAGATGAGCCAGCAGTGTGCCCAGGTGTCCAAGAAGCCAATGGCATCCTGGTCTGGATCAGGAATAGCGTGGCCGGCAGGAACAGGGAGGTCATTGTGCTCCTGGATTCAGCACTGGTTAGGCCACACCTTGAGTCCTGTGTCCAATTCTGGGCCCCTCAGTTTAAGAAGGACGTTGAAACACTTGAGCATGTCCAGAGAAGGGCAACTAGGATGGGGAGAGGCCTTGAGCACAGCCCTGTGAGGAGAGGCCAAGGGAGCTGGGGTTGCTTAGCCTGGAGAAGAGGAGGCTCAGGGGAGACCTTCTTGCTGTAAACAACAACTACCTTAAGGAAGGTTGTAGCCAGGTGGGGATTGGTCTCTTCTTCCGGGCAACCAGCACCAGAACAAGAGGACACAGTCTCAAGCTGCACCAGGGGAGGTTTAGGCTCGAGGTTAGGAAGAAGTTCTTCCCAGAAGGAGAGATTGGCCATTGGAATGTGCTGCCCAGGGAGGTGGTGGAGTCACCATTACTGGAGGTGTTAAAGAGAAGACTGGCTGAGCCTCTTAGTGCCATGGTTTAGATGGTGTTGGAGATAGGTTGGACTCGATGATTTTGAAGAAGGTCAAAAATCAAACTAAAATAAGAATAGAATAGAATAGAATAGAATAGAATAGAATAGAATAGAATAGAATAGAATAGAGTAGAGTAGAGTAGAGTAGAGTAGAGTAGAGTAGAGTAGAGTAGAGTAGAGTAGAGTAGACCAGACCAGGTTGGAAGAGACTTTCAAGATCATCGTGTCCAACCTATTATCCAACCCACCTAATCTGCAGGGGGCCTACAGGAAGGCTGGGGAGGGACTTCTCAGAATCTCAGGTAGTGATAGGACTAGGAGGAATGGAATGAAGCTGGAGAAGGGGAGATTCAGGCTGGAGGTGAGGAGGAAGTTCTTCCCCATGAGAGTGGTGAAGCCCTGGAATGGGTTGTCCAGGGAGGTGGTTGAGGCCCTGTCCCTGGAGGTGTTTAAGCCCAGGCTGGCTGAGGCTGTGGCCAGGCTGATGTAGTGTGGGGTGTCCCTGCCCATGGCAGGGGGGTTGGAACTAGCTGATCCTTGTGGTCCCTTCCAACCCCGACTGATACTATGATTCTATGATACTATGATATAGGTGTCAGCTTTGCACTAAACCACATCCATTCCCATCCCCTGTTTCATCCAGTCCAGTTTTTCTGCAGAGTTCATGTTTTCCTCTGAGTACAATAACCATATCGCTTCTGCTGTTGCTGTCATAGCAAGGAGATCAGACACGCTCCCTGGCTTCTCCATACAGTACATCAACTCTGGTTATGTAAAATGTTACAATAAATTAATACATCAAACAGGATGCAGACAACAGGATTGAAACCCTCTGGCATGACAGAGATAATATGAAATTATAAAGCACACAACCTGACTAGGTCTGTGTGTATGTATTAATTTGTATATGGGGTCTAGGAAAATACTTGTGGAACAGTGTGGCCAGCAGGAGCAAGGAAGTCATTGTGCCCCTGGACTCAGCACTGCTTAGGCCACACCTTGAGTCCTGTGTCCAGTTTTGGGGCCCTCAGTTTAGGAAAGATGTTGAGTTGCTGGAAGGTGTCCAGAGAAGGGCAACAAAGCTGGGGAGGGGCTTGGAACACAGCCCTGTGAGGAGAGGCTGAGGGAGCTGGGGTTGCTTAGCCTGGAGAAGAGGAGGCTCAGGGGAGACCTTCTTGTTGTCTACAATTACCATAAGGAAGGTTGTAGCTAGATGGGGGTTGGTCTCTTCTCCCAGGCAACCAGCACCAGAACAAGAGGACACAGTCTCATGCTGTGCCATGGGAGGTTCAGGCTGGTTGTTAGGAAGAAGTTCTTCCCAGAAAGAGAGATTGGCCATTGGAATGTGCTGCCCAGGGAGGTGGTGGAGTCACCATCCCTGGCGGTGTTTAGGAAGAGACTGGATGAGACACTTGGTGCCATGGTTTAGTTGATTAGATGGTGTTGGACTTGATGATCTATCTCGAAGGTCTTTTCCAACCTGGTCTATTCTATTCTACTCTATTCTATTCTATTCTATTCTATTCTATTCTATTCTATTCTATTCTATTCTATTCTATTCTATGCTGTGCTGTGCTGTGCTGTGCTAAACTACGCTACTCTACTCTACTCTACTCTACTCTACTCTATTCTACTCTACTCTACCCTATTCTACTTCTATTCTATTCTACTCTATTCTATTCTACTTCTATTCTATTCCTATCCTATCCTCTCCTCTCCTCTCCTATCCTATCCTATCCTATCCTATCCTATCCTATCCTATCCTATCCTATCCTATCCTATCCTATCCTATCCTATCCTATCCTATCCTATCCTATCCTATCCTGTCCTAGGATCATTTTATTCTTTCAATCAACAATAAGAATATACCCATTCTGGGCTTGAGCAGAGTCCTTTCTTGCCTCTTACATAAAGTCTGGTGGTTTTATTACAGCCACAGCCCAGCTCTCCATCACGTGTTTTGGGTTTTAAAGCTATAATGAGATCAGCCACAGCTCAGCTTTCCTTAACTCTCGGCTGGCTTGTATCAACGCACATGTTCATGAAGAAAAGGGAATGGTTTAAAAGCTGTAATTTTGTTACCCTTCCTGCCATCTAAGCTGATCCTAATGTGATTAGGAAAGTCCTTTCTTACTCAGGCAGGGTCAATTTCTCTCAGAGCAGGTAGGGAAAACAGACACTGAGGGTGCCAGTGCTGGCTCCATGCTCAGAAATGTTATCATGGCAGCTAGGAGATTTGTGAATAGAATAGAATAGAATAGAATAGAATAGAATAGAATAGAATAGAATAGAATAGAATAGACCATACCATGTTGGAAGAGATCTTCAAGATCATTGCATCCAACCCATCATCCAACACCACATAATCAACCAAACCACGCAACAAAACACCCTATCAAGTCTCCTCATAAACACCTCCAGTGATGGTGACTCCACCACCTCCCTGGGCAGCACATTCCAATGGGCAATCTCTCTTTCTATGAAGAACTTCTTCCTAACGTCCAGTCTGTACCACCCCAGCACAGCTTGAGGCTGTGTCCTCTTGTTCTGGTGCTGGCTGCCTGGGAGAAGAGACCAACCCCCACCTGGCTACATCCTCCCTCCAGGGAGTTGTAGGCAGCAAGAAGGTCTCCCCCGAGCCTCCTCTTCTCCAGGCTAAGCAAGCCCAGCTCTTCAGCCTCTCTTCACAGGGCTTGTGTTCCAAACCCCTCACCAACTTTGTTGCCCTTAAATGTAGTGTTCCGCATCACATCCAAGAGCAGAGGAGAGCAACCCACCTCAGTTATTCCTCCTTTATTTGCAATTATTTGCAAGCAATAAGCCACCACAGCTCCACAAATGCACTTTATCAAACAAAAAATGAGGCTCTTAAACCTCTTTGCTGTGGTTGCACCATGTCAGGCTGGGTTCATCACCTCTGCCTTATCTCTCAGCTTCTCTTTATTGACATGGAGTACCACAAGAAACCCAGTGCCTTGGGCAGCAAGCTTCTGAAGTGTTCACAGAATCACCAAGGTTGGAAGATACCTCAAAGATCATCAAGCCCAACCTGTCACCACAGACCTCATGACTAAACCATGGCACCAAGTGCCATGTCCAATCCCCTCTTGAGCACCTCCAGGGATGGTGACTCCACCACCTCCCTGGGCAGAACATTCCAATGACGAACAACTCGCTCGGTGAAGAACTTTCTCCTCACCTCGAGCCTAAACTTCCCCTGGCACAGCTTGAGACTGTGTCCTCCTGTTCTGGTGCTGGTTGCCTGGGAGAAGAGACCAACTCCCTCCTGGCCACAATCTCCTTTCAGGTAGTTGTAGACAGCAAGAAGGTCTCCCCTGAGCCTCCTCTTCTCCAGGCTAAGCAACCCCAGCTCCCTCAGCCTCTCCTCACAGGCCTGTGCTCAAGACCCCTCCCCAGCTTTGTTGCACTTCTCTGGACACATTGAAGTGTCTCAATGTCCTTCTTAACTGAGGGGCCCAGAACTGGACACAGGACTCAAGGTGTGGCCTAACCAGTGCTGAGTCCAGGGGCACAATGACTTCCCTGCTCCTGCTGGCCACACTCTTCCTGATGCAGGCCAGGATGCCATTGGCCTTCTTGGGCCCCTGGACACACTGCAGGCTCATGTTCAGCCTACTATCAGCCATTACCTCCAGGTCCCTCTCTGCCTGGCTGCTCTCCAGCCACTCTGACCCCATCCTGTAACACTGCATGGGGTAATTGTGACCAAAGTGCAGCACCCAGCACTTGGATTTGTTATGGCAGTTCACCCTTTCTGTACAGTCCTTTTCCAAGATGTCTGCTATGCTCAGTGCCTGAGAAATAATAGCAGCAGAAATAATGAGGATGGCAAATGGTCAATACAACTCCAGTGTAACTGAGACCCATCCTGGCCACTCAGCAGCTGCTCTTCCCTCTGGGCCCATGGCTCCCAGTGATGCCTACAAAAGCTTGAGGTGCCTCCACTGAAGCAATGTCACCTGCATGCCATGTCCAGCTGCATGTGGCCCTTAGCCAGGTGTCTGTAGCTATGCTGATGGAATTGGGGTGTACAATGGGAAGCCAAATTTACTTGAGATCCCCTTTGCTCCAGAGTGCCAGCATCAGGAAACAAATTACATAGAAAGAAAGTAATGCACCCTGTGCCTGCACTACACACTGGAAATTAATTCCCTGCAACTGAAACTGATTGTTCACATAAATCTCACCCTGCTTTTAAGCTAGCACATAACTTCAGCTTAATTGATACTCTTGCTTGAAAACAAAGAAATCAATTTGGCACATCTAGGCAGCCTTTAGGTTTTTCCCTGGGAAAGATTTTTCCCTGGTAAAAAAGAGCTTCTCTTTTTCTAGGCTTGGGTTTGTGAAGGTGGAAGCTGTGCCCCTCGTCGTTACACACATAGATGTGGTTCTCCAAGGGGGTTCTGGAAACAAAACCACTTCTGGGGTGCATTCTCACTGTGGTCTCCTTGGCTTTCAAATGCCCAGGCACAGGAAAACCTAGAATCAGAGAATCATGAAATCATAGAATCAGTAAGGTTGGAAAAGACCTCAGAGATCATCAAGTCCAACCTGCCACCCAAAACCTCATAGACTCATAGACTCACAGAATCAATAAGACCAAGTCCATCCTATCACCCAGCACCTCATGACTAACTAAACCATGGCTTCAAGTGCCACATCCAATCCCTTTTTGAACACCTCCAGTGATGGTGACTCCACCACCTCCCTGGGCAGCACATTCCAATGGCCAATCTCTTTGTGAAGAATTTCTTCCTAGCATCCAGCCTAAACCTCCCCTGGCACAGCTTGAGACGGGGGCCCCATCCCAGGCTGGATGAGGCTCTGGTCAGCCTGATCTAGTGTGGGGTGTGCCCATGGCAGTGGGGTTGGAACTAGATGATCCTTGTGGTCCTTTCCAACCCTGACTGATACTATGATACTGTGTCTTCTTGTTCTGGTGCTGCTTGCCTGGGAGAAGAGACCAACCCCCACCTGGCTACAACCTCCCTTCAGGGAGTTGTAGAGCACAAGAAGCTCTCCCCTGAGCCTCCTCTTCTCCAGGCTAAACCAGTATATGATGGAAAGCTCAGCTTTATTTCTGGCTGACTGAAGATTGGATGGGGTTAGCTATGCACCCTTTCAAGCACACCCTGCCTTAAAGCTCTGAACCAAGCAGGTGGGGGAGTGAGGATTCTGTTCTAGCTTTTGAAGCAAGCTTGTTGTGGTGGTTTGAGCCTTAACTGGGACTTCAGAGCTCAGACGGGGGCAAGGCTGAGAATCCCTCCCCCCCTCCCCCCTCCTCTTTCCCAATAGAGAGGAAACAAAAGGGAAGGAGCAAATCCATCAAGAAATAATTTGGGTTTGGCTTGGAAGTAGAGAGGTAAATAATTTTCTTTAAACAGTATATATATGTGTAGCAATAACAGGTGGGGTTCACAAGGGTAAGGAACAAGAATGGATGGGAGAAAGAATAAGAGTACAAAACCAGTCTCTTTGAAGAGGTGTGGAGGTAGCAGGGAGAAGGATCAGGCCTGGCCACATGGCAGAGAAGCAGGAAGCCACCAGCAGTCCTCATCCAAGCAAAGGCAGGGGGCCAAGAGAGCTAATGGCTGCAGTGTCCTCCTTTTTATAGCCTTGCTGGACAGGGAGGGAGAGTGGAACAGACTAATTCAGTTTCCCAGGGGCAAAAACCTCTGCAGGGAGGGCAATGCACTCACAAGCCCTCTCCCCCTGCTTCCAGGATGGGCATTAGCCCATCACACTTGTACAGTAGGTTCAGGGCAGGTGTATCACACATTGTAAAGCAATTTATGTACTAAGTATTTCTACTACAGCAACAACATTGACTTCAAGGGCAGCTTGCAGAGCAGTGTGACTCTTCAGCTGACCAGGAAGGTAAAACCTGAATGCCGCCTTCTCATCTTGAAAGAGCTGTGGCACAGCTGAAGAGACGAACTCATGCCAAAAGAGCTGCTGTCACGATGTGTGCTCCAAAGAAGAGTGAGATGTGGCCCAAGGGGGCGAATGATGGTCACATACACTCCTGGTTATCCCAGAGATGATGCTGGATGTGCAGAGCTCCAAAGTAGAATCATAGAATCAATCAGGTTGGAAAAGACCTCAGAGATCATCAAGTCCAATCTATCACCCAACTCCTCATGACTAACTAAACCATGACACCAAGTGCCACATCCAATCCCTTTTTGAACACCTCCAGTGATGGTGACTCCACCACCTCCCTGGGCAGCACATTCCAATGGCCAAGAACTCTCTCTGTGAAGAACTTTCTCCTCACCTCCAGCCTAAACTTCCCCTGGCACAGCTTGAGACTGTGTCCTCTTTTTCTGGTGCTGGTTGCCTGGGAGAAGAGAAGAACCCCCGTGTGGTTCAGCACCAGAAGTGTGCTGCAGCAGCTGCTGTTGGGAACGAGCTGTCCTGCTCACTTGCCCTTGATTGATTCAAAATGACTTTGGTGGACAGTTAGCTGTGGGAAGTGGTGGAGAGAAAAGGACCAAGGAAGTACATAGCTAATTGCCCCTTTGGCTGTATGAAACACAAATTGTGGCAGCCAGACAGAACTGAGGGAGCTGGGGTTGCTTAGGAGCTTAGGAGGCTCTAGGGAGACCGTCTTGCTGTCTACAACTACCTGAAGGGAGGTTGCAGCCAGGTGGGGGTTGGTCTCTTCTCCCAGGCAACCAGTGCCAGAACAAGAGGACACAGTCTCAGACAGTGCCAGGGGAGGTTTAGGCTGGATGTTAGGAAGAAGTTCTATACAGAGAGAGAGATTGGCCATTGGAATGGACTGCCCAGGGAGATGGTGGAGTCACCAGCACTGGAGGTGTTTAGGAAGGGACTGGATGGAGTGCTTGGTGCCATGGTTTAGTTGATCATATGGTGTTGGGTGATAGGTTGGACTCGATGATCTGGAAGGTCTTTTCCAGCCTGGTTAATTCCATTCCATTCCATTCCATTCCATTCCATTCCATTCCATTCCATTCCATTCCATTCACTTCCATTCACTTCCATTCACTTCCATTCTATTCTATTCTATTCTATTCTATTCTATTCTATTCTATTCTATTCTATTCTATTCTATTCTATTCTATTCTATTCTATTCTATTCTATTCTATTCTATTCTATATCCCAGGTAGCAATGAGAGGAAGAAGCCAGTGCAAGCAGGAAGTTCTACTGGCTTCCTTGATTTGGGCCCACAGCTCAAGGTCCTGCCATCCCTGAGCTTTTCCCTCATGTAATTCCAGAAAGGGTTTGAGATAAAGGCAGTATTTATCTCATTAGCAATTCTGGGTTTGTGACAGCCCAGCTAAGGCTCTTAATTTCTTGTGTTAAAACAACAACTGAGACGACCCAACTGCAGTCTCTAAGAGGTATCACGGGTCAGCCATCACTCATTTGCTGTAGTGCCTCTCACCCCAAGGACAGAGATGAAAATTTGTCCTCCTGATGGCAAGAGCTGTAAATTAGTTTTATTTCCCTGTTAAATCTGGAGGCCTGGAAATGAGGATGACCAGCCCTTAGCTGGGCAGAAAATGTGTCAGCTCAAGGGATTTTCTCTATTAGGCAAACAGGCAGCTCATAATCACCCATTAAACACTCACAATGGTTGCTTCCTGACACCCTTTCTTAGCCAAACTAAGGAATCTCCGACTGCAGAGAACACAGTGAAAAAAAGTCAGCTCAAGCTGCGCCAGGGGAGGTTTAGACTCGAGGTGAGGAGGAAGTTCTTCACCGAGCGAGTCATTCGTCATTGGAACGGGTTGCCCAGGGAGGTGGTTGAGTCATCGACCCTGGAGGCATTCAAGGGGAGATTGGACGTGGCACTTGGTGCCATGGTCTAGTCATGGGGTCTGTGTTGATAGGTTGGACTCGATGATCCTCGAGGTCCTTTCCAATCTAAGTGATACTGTGATACTGTGATGGCCAGCCCTGGGCCAGCCACCCCAGCTACACCCCAGGGAAGAGAAACAGACATCTCAAACGTGTCCAGAGAAGGGCAACAAAGCTGGGGAGGGGATTGGAGCACAGCCCTGTGAGGAGAGCCTGAGGGAGCTGGGCTTGCTTAGCCTGGAGAAGAGGAGGCTCAGGGGAGACCTTCTTGCTCTCTCCAGCTCCCTGAAGGGTGGTAGTAGCCAGGTGGGGGTTGGTCTCTTCTCCCAGGTAAGCAGCACAAGAACAAGAGGACACAGTCTCAAGCTGCACCAGGGGAAGTTTAGGCTCAAGGTGAGGAGAAAGTTCTTCCCAGAGAGAGTCGTTAGCCATTGGAATGTGCTGCCCAGGGAGGTGGTGGAGTCACCATCCCTGGAGGTGTTCAAGAGGGGATTGGACGTGACACTTGGTGCCATGGTTTAGTCATGAGGTCTGTGGTGACAGATTGGACTCGATGATCTTTGAGGTCTCTTCCAACCTTGGTGACTCTGTGATCTCCTGCAGGTGCTGCACAGTAGTTTCATCCTACTCTGCTGATGGGCACGTTCAAAATAGAGATGATGAGTTGCTCTGTGGAGTATATCTTATCTCCATCATTAAAGGAGCTTCAGCTGAACAGCTCAGATTTGAACCTGCCTGTCTTTTAGGCATAGGCATTTAGACAGGACAAATCCCACCCAAAATGTACCCTGTTGTTTGTCACAGGTATTTCTTCTGCTGAGTAATTCTATCATCCTCCTTGAAGTCTTTGCAAGCCCTGTGGCTCTTAAAGTTGTTATTCTGAGTTAGAGTGGACTTGCTGTGGATTTGGAAATTGCAGGGTAAGGCATCAGTGAGTGTTCACAGGGTGGAAAGAAGGGAAATGAAGGCTTTTAAAGACAGATGGAAGCTATGTTGACAGGGGCATGGAGGTGCCTAACAGCCTTCATTGAGCAAGTAGCTGCTGGCAATGCCTCAGAAACGCTTGAATGGCTCCTCCTGGGAGCATGGGTGCCTCACTTCCAGGAACTCCATATGGGATTTCTGCCTTTGCCCTGACAAGCGACACAAAAGAAGGGCAAGAAAGCTGGGGAGGGGTTTGGAGCACAGCCCTGTGAGGAGAGGCTGAGGGAGCTGGGGTTGCTTAGCCTGGAGAAGAGGAGGCTCAGGGGAGACCTCATTGCTGTCTGCAACTACCTGAAGGGAGGTTGTAGCCAGGTGGGGGTTGGTCTCTTCTCAGAGACAACCAGCACCAGAACAAGAGGACACAGTCTCAAGCTGTGCCAGGGGAAGGTTAGGCTGGAGGTAAGGAGAAAGTTCTTCCCAGAAAGAGAGATTGGCCATTGGAATGTGCTGCCCAGGGAGGTGGTGGAATTACCATCACTGAAGGTGTTTAGGAAGAGCCTGGATGAGGCACTTGGTGCCATGGTTTGATTGATTAGATGATGTTGGGTGATAGGTTGGACTTGATGATCTCTGAGGTCTTTTCCAGCATGGTTAATTCTATTCTGTCCTGTTCTGTTCTACTCTATTCTATTCCGTTCCGTTCCGTTCTATTCTATTCTATTCTATTCTATTCTATTCTATTCTATTCTATTCTATTCCATTCCATTCCATTCCATTCCATTCTATTCTATTCTATTCTATTCTATTCTATTCTATTCTATTCTATTCTATTCTATTCTATTCTATTCTATTCTATTCCATTCCATTCCATTCCATTCCATTCCATTCCATTCCACTCCAATCCACTCCATTCCACCACAGAGCCATACCTAGCTGTCAGCTGTTGTCCCAAAGCTGTCCCAAGCTCTCCTAGTCCTACATGAAATGAGAAGTGGATGTCTAGATGCCCACCCACATTGACTCAGGTTGTCCTGGGGCTGCATATTTCCTTGCAGCAAAGGAAGAAGTTCTATACAGAGAGAGTGATTGCCCATTGGAATGGGCTGCCTGGGGAGGTGGTGGAGTCACCATCATTGGAGGTGTTCAGGAGGAGACTTGATGGGGTGCTTGGTGCCATGGGTTAGTTGTTTAGGTGGGTTGGATTGGTTGATGGGTTGGACACGATGATCTTGAAGGTCTCTTCCAACCTGGTCTATTCTATTCTATTCTATTCTATTCTATTCTATTCTATTCTATTCTATTCTATTCTATGTATTTATAAAGCCATGCTCTTCACCCCAGGGTCACACCCCAGAAGGAAGCAGGGACTGCAGCTGGGAGCTCAGCTGTCTGAGCCCTGGGCATTGGGAGTGTGCTCTCCCTCACATATATGCAGTGGTCCAAGGAGCAAGCAGGCACCAATGCAATGTGAGGAAGAGGAAGCAGATCAGGGTTCAATCCTTCATCCATCACACTTCTACCCTCAAGTCCTGGCAACCTTTTTGGGTAGGAGGAGAGAGGTTTGTCCTGGGAAAGAAAGTCTGAAATGCCACTGATGTGATGAAGTGATTAGTCTGTCACCTTGTTCAGTGACATGTCACACAGAAAGCTCTATTAAAAGCTCTCTATAGAAAGCTGAAAGTACAGAAAGGAGGGAGGAGGGAATTAACTCCACTCTATAATTCTCAAAACCCATAAATGTGTCAGAACAGTTGTGCAATTATTCACTTCTATGATCATAGAGTCATTGAATCAATCAGGTTGGAAAAGACCTCAGATATCAAGTCCAACCTGTCACCCAACACCTCATGACTAAACCATGGCACCAAGTGCCTCATCCAATCCCTCTTGAACACCTCCAGTGATGGTGAATCCACCACCTCCCTGGGCAGCACATTCCAATGGGCAATCTCTCTTTCTGGGAAGAACTTCTTTCTAACACCCAGTCTAAACCTCCCCTGGTGCAGCTTGAGACTGTGTCCTCTTGTTCTGGTGCTGGGTGCCTGGGAGCAGAGACCAACCCTTACCTGGCTACAACCTCCCTTCAGGGAGTTGTAGACAGCAAGAAGGTCTCCCTCAGCCTCTCCTCACAGGGCTGTGCTCCAGACCTCTACCCAGCCTCGTTGCTCTTTTCTGGACATGTTCAAGTGTCTCAATGTCCTTCTTAAATTGAGGGACCCAGAACTGGACACAGGACTCAAGGTATGGCCTAAACATTGCTGAGTATAGGGGCAAGATATGGAGTAATGTACAGTCAGACAAGTTTATAAGAACATGTTGTAAGCTGCCTGCATGAGAAGAACCTGGCTGAAGTTAAAACATACAACCTTCCCCCAAGACAAGCAAGGGTGTGAGGAGGAACATTAAAGTGGAGGAGTGGCTGTGAGTAAGACATGTAACCCAAAGAGGAGGCTCAGGGCAGACCTTGCTGTCTACAGCTACCTAAAGGGAGGTTCTAGCCAGGTGGGGATTGGTCTCTTCTCCCAGGCAAACACCAGCAGAACAAGAGGACACAGTCTCAAGATGCACCGGGGAGGTTTAGGCTGGATGTTAGGAAGAAGTTCTTCCCAGCAAGAGAGATTGGCCATTGGAATGTGCTGCCCAGGGAGGTGGTGGTGTCACCATTGCTAGAGGTGTTTAGGAAGAGACTGGATGGGGTGCTTGGTGCCGTGGTTAATTGATTAGATGGTGTTGGATGATAGGTTGGACTTGATGATCTTTGAGGTCTTTTCCAACCTGGTTAATTCTATTCTATTCTATTCTATTCTATTCTATTCTATTCTATTCTATTCTATCCTATCCTATCCCATCCCATCCCATCCCATCCTATCCTATCCTATCCTATCCTATCCTATCCTATCCTATCCTATCCTATCCTATCCTACTCTATCCTACTCTACATTATTCTATTCTATTCTATTCTATTCTATTCTATTCTATTCTATTCTATTCTATTCTATTCTATTCTATTCTATCCTATCCTATCCCATCCCATCCCATCCCATCCCATCCCATCCTATCCTATCCCATCCCATCCCATCCCATCCTATCCTATCCTATCCTATCCTATCCTATCCTATCCTATCCTATCCTATCCTATCCTATCCTATCCTATCGTATCCTACTCTATCCTACTCTACATTATTCTATTCTATTCTATTCTATTCTATTCTATTCTATTCTATTCTATTCTATTCTATTCTATTCTATTCTATTCTATTCCATTCCATTCCATTCCATTCCATTCCATTCCATTCCATTCCATTCCATTCCATTCCATTCCATTCCTGCTGTATTTTGACAGGGCGGACTTTGGGGACTGTGGAATTTAACACCATTGTTCCTATGCTCTCCTCCTTCTGCAGGCAGAGCTCTGCAACCTCAGAAACTGTCAAGGCAGCACCTTTCCCTGAGGATGAATGTTACCTTAGCAGGTTGTTGGTTTTATGTTTTAGGATGGTTTTTTTTTCTTCAACAAAAGCCTTTAAACTTTCACTCTATTAATAGAGATAATTTGCTTGTGCTAGGTGGAACATTGTCTTCCCTGGCTGAGCTGAGCCTCCCTTTCTGTTCTTTCTTTCCACCTGCACCCTCCCCACCTGAAGAAAACTTCTGGAAGAACTGTTCTTTGAGAATTTGAGGGGGAGGAAGAAGAAGGAGCAGGCTATGATTTGCACAAAATTAAAAGATCTATTTTGTGACAGAGGCCAAATGTTCTCCCAGCAATGTCCCCTTCCTGGCTGCAGAGAAGGTATCAATGAAGCCTCAGCATGCATTACCCAAGCTAAAATCATTTCTCCAGCTTTTCAGTTTGCTTTTCATGCCCATGGCTAATGATACACATGGATTTTCACAGTATCACAGTATCACTAAGGTTGGAAGAGATCTCAAAGATCATTGAGTCCAACCTGTCATCACAGACCTTATGACTGGGTTGCTCAACTTCCCCCCCCCCCCCCTTTCTTAAGACTGACTGCACAAACTCAAGACACACTTTCAGCTGACAGTTGGATAATGATGGATTTTGTAACAGGCAGACCTCTCTTTTTTCAGTCACTGTCATGCTGAAATGTCAGGTTGCCAGAGCAGGGGTCAGCTGAAAGCTCAGGGCTAGGTCACTACTGAAGAAGAGGAAGGGGTGTGTAAAGAAAAAGAGAGTTACTGTGAGCCTGCCACAATTTGGAATGGAATGGAATGGAATGGAATGGAATGGAATGGAATGGAATGGAATGGAATAGAATAGAATAGAATAGAATAGAATAGAATAGAATAGAATAGAATAGAATAGAATAGAAAAGAAATAGACCAGGTTGAAAAAGACCTAGAACTGGACACAGGACTCAAGGTGTGGCCTAACCAGTGCTGAGTCCATGGGCAGAATGACCTCCCTGCTCCTGCTGGCCAAACTATTTCTGATGCAGGACAGGATGCCATTGGCCTTCTTGGCCAGAGTTATACACTCTGTGTGATCAGAAAGTGAAATACATCTAAGGCGAGGCGAGGCGAGGCGAGGCGAGGCGAGGCGAGGCGAGGCGAGGCGAGGCGAGGCGAGGCGAGGAGAGGAGAGGAGAGGAGAGGAGAGGAGAGGAGAGGAGAGGAGAGGAGAGGAGAGGAGAGGAGAGGAGAGGAGAGGAGAGGAGAGGAGAGGAGAGGAGAGGAGAGGAGAGGAGAGGAGAGGAGAGGAGAGGAGAGGAGAGGAGAGGAGAGGAGAGGAGAGGAGAGGAGAGGAGACTCGAGGAGAGGAGAGGAGAGGAGAGGAGAGGAGAGGAGAGGAGAGGAGAGGAGAGGAGAGGAGAGGAGAGGAGAGGAGAGGAGAGGAGAGGAGAGGAGAGGAGAGGAGAGGAGAGGAGAGGAGAGGAGAGGAGAGGAGAGGAGAGGAGAGGAGAGGAGAGGAGAGGAGAGGAGAGGAGAGGAGAGGAGAGGAGAGGAGAGGAGAGGAGAGGAGAGGAGAGGAGAGGAGAGGAGAGGAGAGGTTCGGGGAGGAGAGGTTCGGAGAGGAGAGGAGAGGAGAGGTTCGGAGAGGAGAGGTTCGGAGAGGAGAGGAGAGGAGAGGTTCGGAGAGGAGAGGAGAGGAGAGGAGAGGAGAGGAGAGGAGAGGAGAGGAGAGGAGAGGAGAGGAGAGGAGAGGAGAGGAGAGGAGAGGAGAGGAGAGGAGAGGAGAGGAGAGGAGAGGAGAGGAGAGGAGAGGAGAGGAGAGGAGAGGAGAAGAGAGGAGAAGAATTAACCAGGCTGGAAAAGACCTTTGAGATCATCGAGTCCATGCTATCATCCAACACCATCTAATCAACTAAACCATGGCACCAAGTGCCCCATCCAGTCTCTACTTAAACACCTCCAGTGATGGTGACTCTGGCATAGGCTTAATTGCACATTACCCTTTGACAGTTGCCAGAATCACATGAGGTAGAGTGCAGATCGATTCTTCTCCCGGAGGTGTGTGTGGATGGGAGAGGAGATGTTGGTCCTACCAAAAGAGGTCACAGGCTTGACTAATAACCATCATTTCATCCCTTCTCTCCTTCCAACAGGCCAGTAATGTTTGTGCTGTCCTTCAGCACTCCTGGGCAGCATTTCTGAGAGAGCAGTTAGTAGATGTTAATGTCACATAACTGTGATAGCTGGGGGTAGCCTGATGGAAGGGGTAGCACTTTGATTGTCTCGGGGTGAATTTGGTCTAATTATCCCAGATGACAGCAGCAAATCTACTCCTCTTGGAGACATGCTGTTACTGTAGTAACTTGTAAATGAATATTGGATGATGAGTTATTAGAGCCAGTCTGAAGTGGTAAGTTTATGAGCACAGTGGGCAAGCATTTATTTGTTTCCTTTTTTTTCCTCTTTCTCTCTCTCTCTCTCTCTCTTTTGTGTCCTCTCTTAATTCTGTTCATTATTAATTTATTTTTCTTTTCTGGATTCATTCTGCCCCTGGACTCAGCACTGGTTAGGCCACCCCTTGAGCACTGTGTCCAGATCTGGGCCCCTCAGTTTAGGAAAGATGTTGAGTTGGTGGAAGGTGTCCAGAGAAGGGCAACAAAGCTGGGGAGAGGCCTCGAGCATGAGCCCTATGAGGAGAGAGTGAGAGAGAATAGGATAGGATAGGATAGGATAGGATAGGATAGGATAGGATAGGATAGGATAGGATAGGATAGGATAGGATAGGATAGGAGAATAGAATTAACCAGGTTGGAAAAGGCCTTCGAGATCATCGAGTCCAACCTATCACCCAACACCATCTAATCAATTAAGCCATGGCACCAAGTGCCCCATCCAGGCTCTTCCTAAACACCTCCAGGGTTGGCTTGTGCTCCAAACCCCTCCCCAGCTTGTTGCCCTTCTCTGGACACCTTCCAGAAACTCAACATCTTTCTTAAATTGAGGGGCACAGAACTGGACACAGGACCCAAGGGGGTGGCGTAACCAGTGCTGAGTGCAGGAGCACAATGACTTCCCTGCTCCTGCTGGCCACACTGCTCCTGATGCAGGCCAGGAAGCCATTGGCCTTCTTGGGAGCTGGGGTTGCTTAGCCTGGAGAAGAGGAGGCTCAGGGGAGACTTTCTTGCTGTCTACAGCTACCTGAAGGGAGGTTGTAGCCAGGTGGGGGTTGGTCTCTTCTCCCAGGCAAGCATCCCCAGAACAAGAGGACACAGTCTCAAGCTGTGCCAGGGGAAGTTTAGGCTGGAGATGAGGAGAAAGTTCTTCCCAGCAAGAGAGATTGACCATTGGAATGTGCTGCCCAAGGAGGTGGTGGGAGTCACCATCCCTGGAGGTGTTCAGCAGGGGATTGGACATGGCATGGTTTAGTTAGTCCTGAGGTGTTGGATGCTAGGTTGGACTTGATGATCTCTGAGGTCTTTTCCAACCTTACTGATTCTATGATTCTATGTTGCAAAGTGAGATTAGCAAGATGAGCTTGAAGTTGTCCTCTTGCTGCCATTTGACAGTGGGGGAAAACAAATCCTTCCCCTGCCAAAGGTGCAACTAATATTCAGTACTTAAGAAATTCAACCAATGCAGTCACAATGAATAGAATTTTGTGTCATTAAAACTTTAGATAAATCCCCAACCTGAACCCTGGCTTAGACTTCTTAATTTCAGATATGGAAGGACAGCTTTGGAGAAAATAGGTTGAGGGCTTGTTGGGTTTTTTCCCCCTCCCTTTTGTTTCATCTGGGAGATTTACAAAATCTCATTTGCATACTGCAGAACAGCAGAGGGAAAATTCAGTGAAGACCAGGATTAAAAGACTTGCTGGGTTTTTTCATGTCACCTTTATAGTCCTTTTAAGCATCTGTCCCTGTGTGGTGGGTGTAAGTAATGTGGGGGTGGATGCTAGTGGGTGGCAGAGCTTTTATGAGGCAGAAAGTAGCTGAGAATCAGAAAATTATTGGAGGCATTTTCCATACAGATGAGAAGAAGCAATCAAGCCCTGAGAAGCCAAGGAAGAGGAGGAAGACAGTAAGAAAAGGGAGTAGATGGCATATTTCACTGGCAAAGAAAATGCCCATTTTGTTTCAGCAGAAACCCTGGGAGTTGCTATGCAGCTCTCACTCAAAGCAGTGCACAGCTGCAGGCCTGGGTCCTTCCATGTCCACAGAAATCTTTAGATCAAAGCTGAAAAGCCACCAAGTGTTTGTGGCTTGTTTCCAGATTGCTCACCTACCTACAGTGTGATTGCATCCCTGGCTGTCCCTTGTCACACCTGGGGTGGTGGAGGAGACCAGTGATGGCACATTGTAGAATGGAATGGAGTGGAATGGAGTGGAATGGAATGGAGTGGAGTGGAGTGGAATGGAATGGAATGGAATAGAATAGAATAGAATAGAATAGAATAGAATAGAATAGAATAGAATAGAATAGAATAGAATAGAATAGAATTAGAATAGAATAGAATAGAATAGGATTGGATTAACCAGGTGGGAAAAGACCTTTGAGATCATCAAGTCCAACCTATAACCCAACACCATCTAATCAACTAAACCATGGCACCAAGCGCCCTATCAAGTCTCCTCCTGAACACTTCCAGTGATGGTGACTCCACCACCTCCTGGGCAGCATATTCCAATGGCCAATCTCTCTTTCTGGGAAGAACTTCTTCCTAACATCCAGCCTGAACCTTCCCTGGTGCAGCTTGAGACTGTGTCCTCTTGTTCTGCTGCTGGCTGCCTGGGAGAAGAGATCAACTTCTGCCTGTCTACAACCTCCCTTCAGGTATTTGTAGAGAGCAGTAAGGTCTCCCTTGAGCCTCCTCTTCTCCAGGCTAAGCAACCCCAACTCCTCAGCCTCTCTCCTCACAGGGCTTGAGCTCCAAACTCCTCAGCAGCTTTTGTTTCAATTCAATTCAATTCAATTCAATTCAATTCAATTCAATTCAATTCAATTCAATTCAATTCAATTCAATCCAATCCAATCCTATTCTATTCTATGCTATGCTATGCTATGCTATGCTGTTCTATTCTATTCTATTCTAATCTATTCTATTCTATTCCATTCCATTCCATTCCATTCCATTCCATTCCATTCCATTCCATTCCATTCCATCTGACATAGAGGTGCCCTTCTGTTCCTTGTCTAGAAGCCAGTTCTGTGGTTCTGACTCCAGGATGACATTGGCATTGGCTTTGTCTAGAGAGATGGTCCTTTAGCATCTCCTGGGATGAAGTGAATTGCACTTGGGGGCTCTGCTGCAAAAGGACCTGATGTTCTTGAGTTAGCCACCTTCTCTTCAGATGTCAGAGTCACAACAGCTTAATTCCATCTAGAGAGGTTGGGTTGGATTATCAGCAGAATGCCTGTGGAAAGCCTGGAGCAGGACTCAATCCCTCTCTCCAAGACTAACCTTTTCCTTCTTTTCTATTCCTTTCTTTTCCCCTTTTCTTTTCTTTCCATAAGAAAAGCACCATGTGTTTATAAATTGCTCTTTGCCAAATGACTTGCTCTTCACAAGACTTACAGTGTAATAAGCTACATCATTAAAAAGACATTTTTCTGGGAGCAGCCAGGCCCTGGTTCCTGCAGCTCAGTGTCTTGCGGTGGGATTATCTTCGCATCTAATGAGGAGCTCGCTGGCTGAAGCCTTTTCTCCTATTCATAAGGACTCTGTCTCATGTGGGTTCTCTGGTGTCTGTAATACATTGGGGGTCAAACTGGTGTTGTTTATGTTCCCTCCTATCTGACAATGTAATGCTGCCCACGTGGCAAGCTGATCCTCTCCGGAGACGCCGACGGGTCATGCTCTGCCCTGCTTCCTCTTCTCCACAGAACCAGCTGAAAATTAAAGCCTTTGAAGCCTTCTTTCCTACAGTGAAGTTTAAGTGAAATTGGCCACCAGGCTAAAAGATAATTGAGGATAATACTGGTCTGACTCCACAATGTAACAAATCTAATTTTATTAGATGATCAGACAATAAATGATGGAAAGTAAATACCAGAGCAGATTAAACATGGGGGGGAGGAGGAGGAGGGGGGAGGGAATTGTTCATCAATATTTATCCAAGTATTTAAATACCCACAAGGTGACCATTTTATTCCCATTCTGCATTTTGAATTCAGAAGTTCTGTTCCCAGCCACATGAAAGACCAGGAAGGGCACAGGAATGCCAACAGTTACAGTCATACCTCATCAGTAAAAGCCAAAAGGTAACTTTCTCTGTGAGACATTTTCTCACAGAGAGGGGGGATTGTAAAACTGTTCTTTCATGATGTTGCAAATTGAGAAATTAGGGGGGGAAAGAGAAGTTATCAGTAATTCAAAAAACAGGTTTTAAAGATGATTCTCACCTAGTGAGAGAATAAAAATGGAATGGAATGGAATGGAATGGAATGGAATGGAATGGAATGGAATGGAATAGAATAGAATAGAATAGAATAGAATAGAATAGAATAGAATAGAATAGAATAGAATAGAATAGAATAGAATAGAATAGAATAGAAGTGGAATGGAATGGAATGGAATGGAATGAATGGAATGGAATGAATGGAATGGAATGGAATGGAATGGAATGGAATTAACCAGGTTGGAAAAGACCCTTCCAGATCATCAAGTCCAACCTATCACCCAACACCATCTAATCAACTAAACCATGGCACCAAGCACCCCATCCAGTCTCTTCCTAAACACTTCCAGGGATGGTGACTCCATCACCTCCCTGGGCAGCACATTCCAATGGCCAACCCACTCTTTCTGGGACAAGCTTCTTCCTAACATCCAGCCTAAACCTCCCCTGGCACAGCTTGAAACTGTGTCCTGTTGTTCTGGTGCTGGCTGCCTGGGAGAAGAGAACAATCCCCACCTCCCTACAACCTCCCTTCAGGAGTTGTAGACAGCAAGAAGGTCTCCCCTGAGCCGCCTCTTCTCCAGGCTACGCAACCCCCAGCTCCCTCAGCCTCTCCTCATAGGGCTTCTGCTCCAAACCCCTCCTCACCTTTGTTGCCCTTCTCTGGACACCTTCCAGCAACTCCTTGCTCTCAATGCTTATCAAATTAAGAGAATGAATTTCTAAATTCAATTACATCCTCCCTGGAAGTGGTTTCTCTGACTTTGGTAATCTTTGGAGAAGAATTATCCACAGCCTATAAAGCCTTTCCCCGTTTCAAGCCCTGATTTCGACACGTTATTCAAGAGGTTAATTTAAGATTCCTCTTCCTAAAGAGGAGTTAAATAAAGCTGATGGAAGGCTGGAGCTTGTCGAGCGCTTGAGAGGTTTATCAGCATGTGAGTCTGAGTTCATTAGTTTTAATTAGTATAATCACTAATGTTGCATTAACAGTTTGGTGAGGGAAAGTAATTGCTCACACCCACAGTATTAGACTGGGAGATTCAAATTCATTTTATGAGGCAATTAGCATTTCAGGGATGGTTTTTTTCTTTCTTTCTTTTAAAGGGCTTTTTATGATCTGCCACTGCAGTATCCTCCTGCACCAAAAGGAGTTGAAATTAACCATAACTTTCATCTTAATGGGAGGCAAAAATTAATGTGGAATTAAGTGTGCACCAGGCAATCACCACCCCCGATAAGAAGGTAGCGAAAGCCACGAACCTCGGTTAGTTTGTAATGACCTGCTTTATTTCCCAGACAATGACAGTCATTTATCTGCCCTCAATTCATTATCTTCTTGGAGAGTTTCTAGTCTGGAATTTTCTATGGTAAAACAAATAAAATAATGAGGAAAGGGATAAGTAGTACAGTACTGTTGAAGCAATAAGTCTCCAAAGGAAAAGCTGCCAGGTTCAATAATGGGGCTTAAATAGTCAATTATTCTTCATGTTAAATGTCAGTGGAAGAAGAAACAGCCCTTCCTGCAACCCAGTGCTTTGGGAACAGTCACGAATCTCACAGCAGCCCAAATCACAGCCCTGGTCTTTTCCAACCTGGGTAACTCCTATTCTATTCTATTCTATTCTATTCTATTCTATTCTATTCTATTCTATTCTATTCTATTCTATTCTATTCTATTCTATTCTATTCTATTCTATTCTATTCCATTCCATTCCATTCCATTCCATTCCATTCCATTCCATTCCATCTATTCTATTCCATTCTATTCCACTCTATTCCACTCTCTTCTATTCCATTCAATTCCACTCGATTCCACTCGATTTTATTCCATCCTCTCCTCTCCTCTCCTCTCCTCTCCCTCTCCTCTCTCCTCTCCTCTCCTCTCCTCTCCTCTCCGAACCTCCCAACCCTTAGCAGCTACTGACAAAATGAGAATGGACATCCAGGATTTTTTCATTCTGGTTGGCAAGGATGTTCTGATCAGGGCAGATGACCCAAGAGGTTGCCTTTCAAACCATGCTGGAAAGCAAAAGTGCAAGTTTTAGTGAGAAAAACTAGTTACAGTGAGAAAATTTACTGTCAAGGCTGTATTAAAAAGCATTATAATGTCAATTGAAAGATCATAAAATCAATAAGGTTGGAAACGACCTTGGAGATCATCAAGTCCAACCCAGCACCCAACACCTCAGGACCAACTAAACCATGGCTTCAAATGTCACATTCAATCCCCTCTTAAACACCTCCAGTGATGGTGACTCCACCACCTCCCTGGGCAGCACAATCCAACGGCCAATCTCTCTTTCTGGGAAGAACTTTCTCCTCACTTCCAGCCTAAACCTCCCCTGGCACAGCTTGAGACTGTGTCCTCTTGTTCTGCCACTGGCTGCTTAGAAGTGACCAACCTCCACCTGGCTACAGCCTCCCTTCAGGTAGTTGTAGACAGCAAGAAGGTCTCCCCTGAGCCTCCTCTTCTCCAGGCTAAGCAACCCCAGCTCCCTCAGCCTCTCCTCACAGGGCTGTGCTCCAAACCCCTCCCCAGCTTTGTTGCCCTTTTGTGGACACCTTCCAGCAACTCAGCATCTTTCCTAAGATCTGGATCTTCCTCCAGGAAGGTCTCTGAGGTCTTTTCCAACCTTATTGATTCCATGATTCTATGATTCTATGCTCTGCCTCCCTTCACTGACTGCAGAGGCAACCAAAGATAACCAGGTTTCCATCTCAATGGCTCAAGCAAATACTTAAAATTGGATGGGATGAATCATGAGCAGCATGCCTGTGCCTCAGGGTTTGCCTGTGCACAGAGTTATTGTGGGGAGCCATTGCTCTTCCTGAACTGAATTGCATGGAAATATACTTTTGGTTGAATCAGACTCATTTCTCTTCAAAAGCATCCACTTGACAGGGGCAGAGTGGTTTGCTTCCTAGGCCTCATGTGGAATCCTTCTGCAAGAGCTGCTGCTTTCTGAACCAGCTGCCCTACTTCAGTTCAGATTCCCTTTAGTGTAGAAATGCCCTGAACTCGCCACCCATCCACCTTTGAGACCAGTTTGAAGGTTTGTGGAGGTAAGCATATTGATTAAGCAAAAACACACTGACAAGCACACACACATACACAAAGCAAGCACTGTGTACAATAAACCCTGGCTTTTTATTTCCCAACTTCTGAGTGTTCTAAAGCACACTGTTTCAGGAGGAAGGCTTGCCTTTGCCAGTGTGTTTCATTAAAGAATCATAAAGCCATACATATTTCATTTCCTTGTTCTGAGCTGCAAGAGCCTTAACTATATAAAATGCCCCATGCTGTCCTTGCTTTGTTAGGCTTTCTTCCACCACCCCCACCCCCCCCCCCCCCCCCCCGCCCCAACCCCCTCTCTTTTAATCATATTTTCCCTGCCAAACTAATGAAATTGTTCTTTAAGCACATACATCACTTTCATTTGAAGTGACTTACCGTGGCTCAGCCGGTTTCTTTCTTCTTCTGGAGAACGAGGTAACTGCCACCACAGATGGGCAGAGTCCATGACACCAAGCTGGGGGCAAGTGTTGGTCTGTTAAAGGGTAGGAGAGATCTGCAGTGCAGCCTTGACAGGCTGGGCAGATGGGCAGAGTCCAAGGGCAGGAGATTGAACACATCTAAGTGCCAGGTTCTACACATTGGCCACAACAACCCCATGCAGTGCTACAGGCTGGGGTCAGAGTGGCTGGAGAGAAGCCAGGCAGAAAGGGACCTGGGGGTACTGGTTGATAGTAGGCTGAACATGAGGCAGCAGTGTGCCCAGGTGGCCAGGAGGGCCAATGGCATCCTGGCCTGTATCAGGAAGAGTGTGGGCAGCAGGAGCAGGGAAGTCATTGTGCCCCTGGACTCAGCTCTGTTTAGGCCACACCTTGAGTCCTGTGTCCAGTTCTGAGCCCCTCAGTTTAGCAAATCAGATTTTTAAATGGGAAGCTTTATAGGACTCTGTATAATTTTTCTCCAAAGATTACCAAAGTCAGAGAAACCACTTCCAGGGAGAATATAATTGAATTAGAAATTCATTCTCTTAATTTGATAAGCCTTGAGAGTAAGGAGTTGCTGGAATATGTCTAGAGAAGGGCAACAAAGCTGGGGAGGGGTTTGGAGCACAGCCCTGTAAGGAGAGGCTGAGGGAGCTGGGTTGCTTAGCCTGGAGAAGAGGAGGCTCAGGGGAGACCTTCTTGCTGTCTTCAGCTACCTGAAGGGAGGTTGTGGCCAGGTGGGGGGTTGGTCTCTTCTCCCAGGCAACCAGCACCAGAACAAGAGGACACAGTCTCAAGCTGTGCCAGGGGAGGTTTAGGCTGGAGGTTAGGAAGAAGTTCATCCCAGCAAGAGAGATTGGCCATTGGAATGTGCTGCCCAGGGAGGTGGTGGAGTCACCATCACTGGAGGTGTTTAGAAAGAGACTGGATGAGGCACTTGGTGCCATGGTTTAGTTGATTAGATGGTGTTGGGTGCTAGGTTGGACTTGATGATCTGGAAAGTCTTTTCCAACCTGGTTAATTCTATTCTATTCTATTCTATTCTATTCTATTCTATTCTATTCTATTCTATTCTATTCTATTCTATTCCATTCCATTCCATTCTCCATTCTCTATTCTATTCTATTCTATTCTATGCTATGCTATGCTATGCTATGCTATTCTATTCTGTTCTAGGATACCTATTGCTATGCAGATCCAGGTCTGGATTGCCCTGATCTCCAGTGTGCTGAATTGCTGGCATTCCCACTCCTGCTCTGTTGGGGTGGGGTATTAGGTGACTGATGTCTGTGGGGCTTGCAGCTTGCACACCTGCCCGAGCTCCTGGCCTGCCTGCTGTTACATGTAATTTCTCTCTTCTCCTAGTATGCACCGACCCGTTGTGCAGCTGCCCAGACATCCACGGACCAAGGCCTCCTTCCTCCCTGCCATCACCATGAAGCAGTACATGACCCCCAGCTTGTTCCCTGCACCTGCCCACTCTTCTCCTGCCCATGGGAAGGGCACCTGGAGGTGGTGGTGTCCCACCTGAGACAGACGCACCGTATCAACATACTTCAGGGAGCAGAGATTGTCTTCCTGGCCACGGACATGCACCTCCCCGCACCCACAGACTGGATCATCATGCACTCCTGCCTTGGCCACCAGTTTTTGCTGGTTCTCAGGAAGCAGGAGAAGTATGAAGGCCACCCCCAGTTCTTTGCCACCATGATGCTGATCGGCACCCCAACCCAAGCCGACAACTTCACCTACCGGCTGGAGCTCAACAGGAACCAGAGGCGCCTTAAGTGGGAGGCAACCCCCAGGTCGGTGCTGGAGTGTGTGGACTCTGTCATTTCAGATGGGGACCTGCCTTGTGCTGAACACTTCCCTGGCTCAGCTCTTCGCCGACAACGGGAGCCTCGCAATAGGGATTGCAATAACCACCAGCAAAGTCCACAGTGCAGAAGCTGAATTGTGAGGGGGAAGGAGGGGGGAACAGAAATGGTGCTCTAGCTGCCTCGTGAGAGCTAAGACTTGTGGACTTTTTCTGGGGGGGTCTCAGGTCTTTTATGGTATTTAGTACTCGTCCACAGTGGGCATTATGTAAACATCCTGTGGTGACGGTCTCTGTGTAATGTATTTACTCTTTTGTTAATACAATTTTATGAGACATTTTAAAGAGGCTAATGGATTCTTTACTTGCCCTCCAACAAGGGTGCAAGCAGCATTTCCTCCTGGAAAAGTGCATCCAGGGTGATTCACAGAAAGCTTCTGGTCTGAGCATGCTGTGCAAGTCTCTTTCCTTCACGGGCTGACTAATTGCCTGGTATTAGGATGAACTCCACGCCTGAGAAAAGGTAAAGTATTCCAGTAAGGCACAAGAGTACCCTGTCTTCCATACTATCAACAGTGGTTTAACTATGGCTAAAGGATGCCATGGGTTAGTTGATTAGATGGTGTTGGGTGATAGGTTGGACCTTTTCCAACCTGGTTAATTCTACCCCATTCCATTCCATTCCATTCCATTCTGTTCTGTTCCGTTCTGTTCTGTTCCATTCCATTCTACTCTACTCTACTCTACTCTACTCTACTCTACTCTACTCTACTCTACTCTACTCTACTCTACTCCATTCCATTCCATTCCATTCCATTCCATTCCATTCCACTCCATTCCATTAGATTCCATTCCACTCTATTCTATTCCATTCCATTCCATTATTTTCTATTCCATTCCATTCCATTCCATTCCATTCCATTCCATTCCATTCCATTCCATTCCATTCCATTCCATTCCACTCCACTCCACTCCACTCCCACTCCACTCCATTCCATTCCATTCCATTCCATTCCATTCCATTCCACTCCACTCCACTCCATTCCATTCCATTCCATTCCATTCCATTCCATTCCATTCCATTTTGATAATCTCAAAAGTCTTTTCCAGCCTGGTTAATCCTATGCTATGCTCTGCTATGCTACACTATCCTATCCTATCCTATCTTATCCTATCCTATCCTATCCTATCCTGTCCTGTCCTGTCCTGTCCTATATTCCTTCACAGAAGAGAGTTTGGCCATCGGAATGTGCTGCCCAGGGAGGTGGTGGAGTCACTGTCCCTGGAGGTGTTCAAGAGGATATTGGATGTGGCACTTGAAGCCATGGTTTTGTTAGTCATGAGGTCTTGGGTAACAGGTTGGACTTGATGATCTTTGACATCTTTTCCAACCTTATTGATTCTATGATTCTATTCTATTCTATTCTATTCTATTCTATTCTATTCTATTCTATTCTATTCTATTCTATTCCATTCCATTCCATTCCATTCCATTCCATTCCATTCCATTCCATTATTTTCTATTCCATTCCATTCCATTCCATTCCATTCCATTCCATTCCATTCCATTCCATTCCATTCCATTTCACTCCACTCCACTCCATTCCATTCCATTCCATTCCATTCCATTCCATTCCATTCCATTCCATTCCATTCCATTTTGATGATCTCAAAAGTCTTTTCCAGCCTGGTTAATCCTATGCTATGCTCTGCTATGCTACGCTATCCTATCCTATCCTATCCTATCCTATCCTATCCTATCCTATCCTATCCTATCCTATCCTATCCTATCCTGTCCTGTCCTGTCCTGTCCTGTCCTATCCTATATTCCTTCACAGAAAGAGAGTTTGGCCATTGGAATGTGCTGCCCAGGGAGGTGGTGGAGTCACCGTCCCTGGAGGTGTTCAAGAGGATATTGGATGTGGCACTTGTTTTTGTTAGTCATGAGGTCTTGGGTAATAGGTTGGACTTGATGATCTTTGACATCTTTTCCAACCTTATTGATTCTATGATTCTATCTATTCTATTCTATTCTATTCTATTCTATTCTATTCTATTCTATTCTATTCTATTCTATTCTATTCTATTCTATTCCATTCCATTCCATTCCATTCCATTCCATTCCATTCCATTCCATTCCATTCCATTCTCACACTGTGGTCACAACCAAGCCTCAGGGAGACTGCAGTTTAGATCTCCCTTCAGCTTCTGACAACCAACCTTCACCACATAGACAATGTTAAAGCTTCAGAAGAATAAGTCACTGTCTCTGCTGAGCTGGGTCCTGGAAAGCCTCACCCTTCATTAAAATGAGGATGACAGCTAGTGGGTGGTCACTGTGATGATGGTTTAAATCTTGCTCTTGTATCACAAGGGGTGGCTGGAGGCTTGTTAGATGGTTTAGTTCTAGGATGGGTATAACCATAGCCAGTCATGAGGACCTTCCACTGTTAAGCTGTGACTGCCTTAAGCATTCAAAAAGAAAGCTTCAGACAATGAAGCATCATGACAGTCCTAAGTTGTGTACTGATCTTAGTATTGAATTCTGTGGCCACTTAGCCCCACAGTGTGTGCTGCTAGATATTGATTTTAAACAGTGCAGCCAGAATGTTGGTTTTGCAAACTGGCTATGAGGTTTGAAAATGGTATCCTTTAAAAATACCCTGAATTTTCTCTCTTCCATGTGCTAGGAGGGTGCTAATGGTGATGGAATTTTTTCTACTGCTGAGGATGTTTCCATGACACCAAGCTGGGGGCAGGAGTTGATCTGTTAGAGGGTAGAGAAGCTCTGCAGAGGGACCTTGCCAGGCTGGACAGATGGGCAGAATCCAAAGGCATGAGATTGAACACATCCAAGTGCCAGGTTCTACACTTTGGCCACAACAACCCCATGCAGTGGCTACAGGTTGGGGCCAGAGTGGCTGGAGAGCAGCCAGGCAGAGAGGGACCTGGAGGTATGGGTTGATAGTAGGTTGAACATGAGCCAGCAGTGTGCCCAGGCAGCCAAGAAGGCCAATGGCATCCTGGCCTGCATCAGGAATAGTGTGGCCAGCAGGAGCAGGGAGGTCACTGTGCTGCTGGACTCAGCACTGGTTAGGCCACACCTTGAGTCCTGTGTCCAGTTCTGGGCCCCTCAGTTTAGGAAAGATGTTGAGTTGCTGGAAGGTGTCCAGAGAAGGGCAAGAAAGCTGGGGAGGGGTTTGGAGCACAGCCCTGTGAAGAGAGGCTGAGGGAGCTGGGGTTGCTTAGCCTGGAGAGAGGAGGGAAGGAAGAAGTTCTTCCCAGAAAGAGAGATTGGCCATTGGAATGTGCTGCCCAGGTAGGTGGTGGAGGTGTTTAGGAAGAGATTGGATGGGGTGCTTGGTTTCATGGTTTAGTTGATTAGATGGTGTTGGGTGATAGCTTGGACAGGATGACCTTGAAGATCTTTTCCAACCTGGTCTACTCTATTCTATTCTATTCTATTCTATTCTATTTCTATTCTATTCTATTTCTATTCTATTCTATTCTATTCTATTCTATTCCATTCATCTATTCCATTCATCCATTCCATTCCATTCCATTCCACTCAGATGCCTCTGAACCTTTTTCTCAAGAAACATCTGGGCAGTTGGGGCATTTAGCAGCCTGACAGACTGAGGATCATTGCTTGAGTCCCTCAGAAAACTGAGGAAGGAGGAGATTTGAGGTAATAACAGCCCTTCAGTGTTTCAAGAGGCATCTCTCTGTAGCTAGCTTTGGGTAGAGAAAAACAGTGATGCCCATCTCTCCCACCTGCTGCTCTCCTGGGAGTTATTATAAATTATGCATGAAGGAAAGCAAATTATTATTTCCCTGAGATGAATGCTACAGAGGTCATGCCCTCTGGGCTGCAGATGCACCTCACACCTCCTTACCTGGGCTTTCATAACAGGTCAAACAGAAGCTAAGATCTCTTCCCAGGTGGCCAGCACCAGAACAAGAGGACACAGTCTCAAGCTGCACCAGGGGAGGTTTAAGCTGAATGTTAGGAAGATGTTCTTCATATAGTGATTGGCCATTAGAATGTGCTGCCCAGGGAGGTGGTGGAGTCACCATCATTATAGTTGTTTAGGGAGAGACTGGATGAGGCACTTGGTGCCATGGTTGAGTTGATTAGATGGTGTTGGTTGAGAGGTTGGACTCTATGATCTCAAAGGTGTTTTCTATCACTGGAGGTATTTAGGAGGAGACTTGATGGGGTTCTTGGGTGCCATGGTTTAGTTGATTAGGTGATATTGGATGATAGGTTGGATGCAATGATCTCAAAGATCTCTTCCAACTTAGTTAATTCTCTTCTCTTCTCTTCTCTTCTCTTCTCTTCTCTTCTCTTCTCTTCTCTTCTCTTCTCTTCTCTTCTCTTCTCTTCTCTTCTCTTCTCTTCTCTTCTCTCTCTTCTCTTCTCTTCTCTTCTCTTCTCTTCTCTTCTCTTCTCTTCTGCTACTCTTCTCTCTCTCCTCTCCTCTCCTCTCCTCTCCTCTCCTCTCCTCTCCTCTCCTCTCCTCTCCTCTCCTCTTCTCCTTTCCTCTCCTCTCCTCTCCTCTCCTCTCCTCTCTCCTCTCCTCTCCTCTCCTCTCCTCTCCTCTCCTCTCCTCTCCTCTCCTCTCCTCTCCTCTCCTCTCCTCTCCTCTCCTCTCCTCTCCTCTCCTCTCCTCTCCTCTCCTCTCCTCTCCTCTCCTCTCCTCTCCTCTCCTCTCCTCTCTGAACCTCTCCTCTCTGAACCTCTCCTCTCCTCTCTGAACCTCTCCTCTCCTCTCTGAACCTCTCCTCTCCTCTCCTCTCTGAACCTCTCCTCTCTGAACCTCTCCTCTCTGAACCTCTCCTCTCTGAACCTCTCCTCTCCTCTCCTCTCTGAACCTCTCCTCTCCTCTCTGAACCTCTCCTCTCCTCTCCTCTCTGAACCTCTCCTCTCTGAACCTCTCCTCTCCTCTCCTCTCTGAACCTCTCCTCTCTGAACCTCTCCTCTCCTCTCCTCTCTGAACCTCTCCTCTCCTCTCTGAACCTCTCCTCTCCTCTCCTCTCCTCTCTTCCCTTCCCTTCCATTCCATTCCATCCCATCCCATCCCATCCCATCTCATCCCATCCATGCCATCTCATCCCATCCCATCCCATCCCATCCCATCTCATCCCATCCCATCCCATCCCATTCCATTCCATTCCATTCCATTCCATTCCATTCCATTCCATTCCATTCCATCCCATCCCATTCCATTCCATCCCATTCCATTCCATTCCATTCCATTCCATTCCATTCCATTCCATTCCATTCCATTCAACAGCCTGCTCTTGACCACACAAAGCTGAGGTCTGAAGAAGACTCAGTCCCTGTAAGAGTAGGCAGGATCCTACGTTCACAGCAATCCCACCTTTAATTTGGAGGACATGGAGAGCTTGCTGGCTTGCAGTGCTTCACTGGAACATGCAGGCTCCAGAGTGGCTTGCTTCAATGTTAAATATTCAGAACCAGCTACTGCTGCCCTTTCCCTGAATGATGGCAATAAATAAATCATTGGCAATTTTTGTTAACTGAAACTGGCTTCTCCAGCTCCTCCAGTAAATATTCTGCTGAGGAATTAAAACAAAGCAAAAGCACTAAACCCCCCAATAAAAACAGTTCTTCTAGCTTAATATTCCTGAGCTCTTTGTGCACCACAGTTAGGATGTGGTGTAATGCTGCTTTTGTTACCTGATCACAACCATTTCTAGGGCAAGGGATAGTCCTCAGCTATTCACTTAGAATGACAGAATCATAGAATCAATAAGGTTGGAAAATACCTCAAAGATCATGAAGTCCAACCTGTCACCTAGCACCTCAGGACTAATTAAACCATGGTTTCAAGTGCCATGTCCAACCCCCCTCTTGAACACCTCCAGGGATGGTGATTCCACCACCCTCCCTGGGCAGCACATTCCAGTGGCCAATCTCTCTTTCTGCACAGAACTTTCTCCTCACCTTGAGCCTAAACCTCCCCTGGCACAGCTTGAGACTGTGTCCTCTTGTACTGGTGCTGGTTGCCTGGGGGAAGAGACCAACCCCCACCTGGCTACAACCTTCTTTCAGGGAGCTGTAGGATGCCTCTTCCCCAGGCTGAACAACCCCAGCTCCCTCAGCCTCTCCTCACAGGGCTGTGCTCAAGGCCTCTCCCCAGCCTTGTTCCAGGATATTTGTGTCTTCCCATCTAGCACCTTTTTATCTTGAAATACCAACTGAAATGAAGAATGTACTATTGGTACTTTGGGGAGTGCCCCTTGCCAAAGCACCAGTGTATTTCTGACAGGATGAATGTGACAGCCAAAGCCCTCTGGGATGTGCATCCATGTTTGTTTCAGTGGAGCAGGAGGCACAGTGAAAAAGTAACCCTTCTTGACATGTGACCTCCTCATGACCTGTGTGTCCTTCTCCAGAGCTTTCTCATGACCACTCCAACAATTCAGTCTTTCCATTTTTTAACCAGTGCCATCCCTTGTTTGGAGAAGAGGAGGCTCAGGGGAGACCTTCTTGCTCTCTACAACTACCTGAAAGGGAGGTTGTAGCCAGGTGGGGCTTGGTCTCTTCTCCCAGGCAACCAGCAGCAGAACAAGAGGACACAGTCTCAAGCTGCACCAGGGGAGGTTTAGGCTGGATGTTAGGAAGAGTGATTTGCCATTGGAATGTGTTGCAAGGGATGTTGTGGAGTCACCATCTCTGGAGCCGTTTAAGAGGAGACTGGATGGGGCACTTAGTGCCATGATTTAGTTGATTGGATTAGCAGCCTGCAAATGTGATTGCTGTGATTTGTATTCCACCTGTTCAGATAGACTACCATGAGAATCATTATCTTTGCTTTATAATGCATTAACCCCAACTAAAAACAAACCCATCTCTGGAGCTGTTCAAGAGGAGACTGGATGGGGCACTTGGTGCCATGGTTTAGTTGATCAGATGGTGTTGGGTGATAGGTTGGACTTGATGATCTCAAAGCTCTTTTCCAACATGGTATGGTCTATTCTATTCTATTCTATTCTATTCTATTCTATTCTATTCTATTCTATCCCATTCCATCCTATCCTATCCTATCCTATCCTATCCTATCCTATCCTATCCTATCCTATCCTATCCTATCCTATCCTATCCTATCCTATCCTATCCTATCCCATTCCATTCCATTCCATTCCATTCTATTCTATTCTATTCTATTCTATTCTATTCTATTCTATTCTATTCTATTCTATTCTCAGCCCATTCTCAAACTCTCAGCCAGGGTTTCACCCTTTGGCTTTCATGGTGCTTCTTGCATCCTCCCACTCTTAACCTTTGGATACCATTTCTTAAATTACTCTTGCTGCTTTCTGCAGACAGCCAATTCCTTGCTCTGTCTCTCCACAGCTGCAAAGCTTCAGCTCTGTCAAGGATTTCAGAAATCCAGATATATTGGAGTACTAATGAAATTCTCCCCAGAAAGACTCCCAGTATAGAAAAGAACACATTCTGTGGAGCCAGGAATCATAGAATCAATCAGGTTGGAAAAGACCTCAGAGATCATCAAGTCTACATCCAGCCTTCATGAGTATCTCAACATGAAACTCAAATATTTAAGGGTGTATTTAAGGACTTGCTGCCATGGAAGACATTCTAATTCAGTCATAATTCAAAGCCTATGAGCAACTCTTCACTTCCATAAAGCAAAGGTGGGACATAAATCCTGTAATGTTGGCAACCAGGTTCAGCAATGAAACTGAGTTTAGTGAAGGCTCCCAGTTGACCTAGTTGTGGCCTTCCAGTAGCTGAAGGGGGCCTACAAGAAGGCTGGGGAGGGACTTCTCAGGATCTCAGGGAGTGATAGGACTAGGGGGAATGGAATGAAGCTGGAGGTGGGGAGATTCAGGCTGGAGATGAGGAGGAAGTTCTTCCCCATGAGAGCGGTGAAGCCCTGGAATGGGTTGTCCAGGGAGGTGGTTGGGGCCCCATCCCTGGAGGTGTTTAAGAGCAGGCTGGATGAGGTTGTGGCCAGGCTGATCTAGTGTGGGGTGTCCCTGCCCATGGCAGGGGGGTTGGAACTAGATGATCCTTGTGGTCCCTTCCAACCCTGACTGATACTATGATACTATGAACTACTCTTTTCTTAACATAGCACTTTTTACAGCTCTCTACTTATGGTTGGAAGCAGCTGTAGGTTGTCTTCCCAAATTTGGGATCCTAAAATTCATTTCACACTCCAGTATTTTTTGTCTTTATAATGCTTTATACCAAGTAACTCTAAACTGCTTCAAAATGCCACGGTTTAGTCATGAGGTCTGTGGTGACAGGTGGGGCTTGATGATCTTTGAGATCTCTTCCAACCTTGGTGATTCTGTGATTCTGTGAAAACATGAACATAGAAAGAGGTTGGAAAAGACTTCAAAGGTCATTGAGTCCAACCTGTCACCCAACACCTCAGGACCAACTAAACCATGACTTCAAATGCCACTTTCAATTTCTTTTAGAACACCTCCAGTGATGCCCTCCCTGGGCAGCACATTCCAATGGCCAGTCTCTCTTTCTGGGAAGAACTTTCACCTCACTTCGAGCCTAAACCTCCCCTGGTGCAGCTCGAGACTGTGTCCTCTTTTTCTGGTGCTGGTTGCCTGGGAGATGAGACCAACCCCCACCTGGCTACAACCTCCCTTCAAGGAGTTGTAGACAGCAAGAAGGTCTCCCCTGAGCCTCCTCTTCTCCAGGCTAAGCAATCCCAGCTCCCTCAGCCTCTCCTCACAGGGCTGTGCTCCAGACCCCTCCCCAGCTTTGTTGCCCTTCTCTGGACATGTTCAAGTGTCTTGATGTCCTTCTTAAACTGAGGGGCCCAGAACTGGACACAGGACTCAAGGTGTGGCCTAAGCAGTGCTGAGTCCAGGGGCACAATGACTTCCCTGCTCCTGCTGGCCACACCATTCCTGATACAGGCCAGGATGCCATTGGTCTTCTTGGCCACCTGGGCATGCTGGGCTCATGTTCAACCTACTATCAACCAGTACCCCCAGGTCCCTCTCTGCCTGGCTGCTCTCCAGCCCCTCTGTCCCCAGCCTGTAGCTGGGTTGTAGCTGGGTTGTTTTTTTTCTACTTTTTACACCTCTCTGTTCCTGGATGGATTTTCTTGTGCCTAGATTAGTAAACTGCAGCAAGAGTTTCATCAGGCTGAGCCAGATGGATTGCTACCAGACTCACTAGAAAACCTACTTGGGTTCTTCTGCACTATCCATCAGACACACTGTGAATGTTAATGTCAGATCTTCAGTAAAGCAGCATTAAGTGCTTGCTGCTCAATCCCATTATGAATTAAGCTCACATCATGTACCCATGACTCCTTATAAATCAGCTGAAGCATCCCAAATCTCATCATTTTGAAGATGATAAAGGATCTTGCACTGCCAGTGCCAGCACCAGCCAGAGGGCTTGCTGAGAAGTAGGGCAGTAGTCCTCTTCCCACAGGACTCTGATATAGAATAGAGTGGAATAGAATGGAATTAACCAGGTTGAAAAGACCTTCGAGATCAAGGCCAACCTATCACCCAACACCATCTAATCAACTAAACCATGGCACCAAGCACCCCATCCAGTCTCTTCCTAAACACCTCCAGTTATGGTGACTCCACCACATCCCTGGGCAGCACATTCCAATGGCCAATCTCTCTTTCTGGGAAGAACTTCTTCCTAACATCCAGCCTAAACCTCCCCTGGCACAACTTGAGACTGTGTCCTCTTGTTCTGGTGCTGCTTGCCTGGGAGAAGAGACCAACCCCCACCTGGCTACAACCACCCTTCAGGGAGTTGTAGAGAGCAAGAAGGTCTCCCCTGAGCCTCCCATTCTCCAGACTAAGCAACCCCAGCTCCCTCAGCCTCTCCTCCCCAGGCTTGTGCTCCAAACCCCTCCCCAGCTTTGTTGCCCTTCTCTGGACACATTCAGGCAACTCAACATCTTTCCTAACCTGAGAGGCCCAGAACTGGACACAGGACTCAAGGTGTGGCTTGACCAGTGCTGAGTCCATGGGCACAATGGCTTCCCTGCTCCTGCTGGCCATGCTATTTCTGATGCAGGCCAGGATACCACACTGCTGGCTCATGTTCAGCCTACTATCAACCAGTACCCCCAAGTCCCTCTCTGCCTGGCTGCTCTCCAGCCACTCTGACCCCAGCCTGTAGCACTGCATGGGGTTGTTGTGGCCAGTGTGTAGAACCCAGCACTTAGATGTGTTCAATCTCATACTCTTGGACTCTGCCCATCTGTCCAGCCTGGCAAGATGCCTCTGCAGAGCTCTCCTAGCCTCTAATGGATCAACACTTGCCCCCAGCTTGGTGTCATCTGCATATTTACTGCTGATGGACTCAATCTCTTTGTCCAGATCATCAATAAGATATGGAACAGAATGGGCCCCAATGGTATCCTCTATTTGATACCATCCTTTATGGCTGCAGGCCAGTAAGCTGCTGCTAAAAGGTGGGATGGTAAACTCTGGGCAACATAAGAATTACAACACAATGAATGGTTTACTACAAACTGCCAGACACTGATGCATGATTCTCTCCTTTGGGCATCTGAGGGACGAAACCCAGTTGATGGTGCTGGAGTGTAGGTGATTTATCTGCTTTTCTATACCACCACACATCTGCAAAACACTTTGATCAGGCAAGAGTCCATCAGAACACACTCAGAGACCCACTCCTGCTCTAAATGAACCAGAAACACCTTCTCACATGGAGGAGCTGCTGCTTCTGAAGTGTTTAGAGACAGGCATGGGTTTTAATCTTTGCTGTTGTTGTTGTTGTTGTTCCTCCAACTAACTCTGCATGCTCACAATGTGTGTGTGAAGGGTGGAAAACAAAGATTGCCACATGTATCATTGTCAGAACCATTCACACACTACAATGATTCATCTTCTGCAGAGATGACCCTGCACAAAACAAGAGGGTTTCACTGCAGGGCAGTGCCTGCAGGCTCCAAAGATGTGCATAGCCTACTGAGGGCAGAGCTCAGCATGCAGACAGAAGCATTACTCAACAAAAAACACTCAGAGAGAGGTCACACCAGGGTCATCAGGAAAATGATTGAACAGCCTGAATGCATCAAACCAGTGAGGAGCTGAGGGTCAGGACAGAGATATTTCTCTTCACATCAGCACCTTCCAAGCAGCTAAAGGGTCTCTTGTCTGCTCAGACTCTTGTCTTGGGAGCAGTGCAGATGAGAGACCCTTGGCACTGTGGGTCTGCATGCTGATGGTCCTGATGCTGCATAGCAACTGCAGACATCCAGCCCTAGTCCTGTCCCACAGCTCTTCTGGCTTTGGTGGATACATGGAATGGAATGGAATGGAATGGAATGGAATGGAATGGAATGGAATGGAATGGAATGGGAGTAGGAGTAGGAGTAGGAGTAGGAATAGAATAGAATAGAATAGAATAGAATAGAATAGAATAGAATAGAATAGAATAGAATAGAATAGAATAGAATAGAATAGAATAGAATAGAATAGAATAGAATAGAATAGAATAGAATAGAATAGAATTGAATAGAATTAACCAGGTTGGAAAAGAACTTGTGATCATTGAGTCCAATCAGTGATACTGTCATTGATACTTACAGATCACCTATCACTCAACACCATCTAATCAAATAAACCATGGCACCAAGTGCCCCATGCAGTCACTTCCTAAACACCTCCAGTGATGGTGACTCCACCACCTCCCTGGGCAGCACATCCCAATGGCCAATCTCTCTTTCTGGGAAGAATTTCTTCCTAATATCCAGCCTAAACCTCCCCTGGTGCAGCTTGATGCTATGTGTTCTTGTTCTGGTGCTGGCTGCCTGGGAGAAGAGACCATCCCTCACCTGGCTACAACTTCCCTGTTTAGGAAGTTTAGGAAGAGACTGGATGGGATGCTTGGCACCATGGTTTCACTGATTAGATGGTGCTGGGAGATAGGTTGGACTTGGTGATCTCAAAGGTCTTTTTCAAGCTGGTTAATTCAATTGAATTGAATTCAATTCCATTCAATTCAATTCAATTCAATTCAACTCAATTCAATTCAACTCAACTCAACTCAATTCAATTCAAACCAATTCAGTTCAATTCAAACCAGTTCAAGCCAATTCAATTCAGTTCTATTCTATTCTATTCTATTCTATTCTATTCTATTCTATTCTATTCTATTCTATTCTATTCTATTCTATTCTATTCTATTCTATTCTATTCTACTCTACTCTACTCTACTCTACTCTACTCAACTCTACTCTACTCTACTTCTACTCTACTCTACTCTATTCTATCATCTTCAAGAGAAGAACAAGGACTAATATTCATTGCAAAGATTTCACAGAGGGATGCCAGGCTCCAAAGATGAGCCTAAAGAACCATAGTGGGAGGCAAACAGGAAATACCAATTGTGAAGCCAGCAGTCCTTCAACTAAAATGAGCTCCCTATCTTCCAGGTACTGAATATCCTCCAGAGACACTACCTATCTACTTAATCTTGTAGAAAGCTCCACGACTGAGAGGTTCTTGCTGTTGGAAATTGCATCAAGTAACCTTATTGATGATAAATGGCTTTGAACTTTCATGGCGGCAGTGATGAACTGCTTCAACACCCATGTGGTGGAGGCTGAAAAAATCAGCACTTTTAGACAAAGAAATAAACTTATTCAAATGCAAAGGCAGGATTTGGGGCAGAGTTTCCAGGTGATCTTAAAACCCATTTTCCTTACCACTGCAGACTGGATGTCTGCCAAGCAAGAGTCATTTCACTGCCAGTCAGGCCTTACTGGCTTGAGTTCAAGAGCAACTCAGATATTCTTCATTTCTCTACTAAGGGAAACCACTTTAAAAAGTAAAACAAACACTCTCACATATGAAATAAATGTGGAAAGAATCTCATTTCTTAGCTTGTACTCAGCACTGTTAGGCCACACCTTGACTACTGTGTCCAAATCTGGGCCCCTCAGTTTAAGAAAGACATTGAGAAACTTGAATGTGTCCAGAGAAGGGCAACAAGGCTGGGGAGAGGTCTGGAGCACAGCCCTGTGAGGAGAGGCTGAGGGAGCTGGGGTTGCTTAACCTGGAGAAGAGGAGGCTCAGAGGAGACCTTCTTGCTGACTACAACTCCCTGAAGGGAGGTTGTAGCCAGGTGGGGGTTGGTCTCTTCTTAGAGGCAACAAGCACCAGACAAGAGGACATAGCCTCAAGCTGTGCCAGGGGAGGTTTAGGCTGGATGTTGAGGAGAAAGTTTTTCCCAGAAAGAGAGATTGGCCATTGGAATGTGCTGCCCAGGGAGGTGGTGGAGTCACCATCCCTGGAGGTGTTTAGGAAGAGCCTGGATGAGGCACTTGGTGCCATGGTTTAGTTGATTAGATGGTGTTGGATGATAGGTTGGACTTGATGATCTCAAAAGTCTTTTCCAACCTGGTTAATTCTATTCTATTCTATTCTATTCTATTCTATTCTATTCTATTCTATTTTATTCTATTCTATTCTATTCTGTTCTATTCTATTCTATTCTATTCTATTCTATTCTATTCTATTCTATTCTATTCTATTCCATTCCATTCCATTCCATTCCATTCCATTCCATTCCATTCCATTCCTTTCCATTCCATTCCATTCCATTAATAGCCACTGAGTCTGCATGGGAAGTACAACTACCACTGCTCAGGGAAACTCCACAAGTCATGGTAGGGCTTTCACTTAGGTTGCAGTTTAAGAGAAGACAAGTGTGTTTTGCAAAAGAATCCTCTGTTGCTCTGTTGTTTAGTTGGTTGGGTGGTGTTGGATGATAGGTTGGACACGATGATCTTGAAGGTCTCTTCCAACCTGGTCTATTCTATTCTATTCTATTCTATTCTATTCTATTCTATTCTATTCTATTCTATTCTATTCTATTCTATTCTCTTTGATGCTAAGCCTTTTATTCCAAGTCTTCTTAGTATTTAAATCTGTGCAGGTTCATTCAGGTTTCCAGAAGAGGGAAGAAGAGCACCTGAGAGGCATGGGTGAGGTGCAATCCAGCACAGACAATACAATTGTGTGCTTCCCTTCAGTACACTAAGGACATATTTTGTGCAGACCTTTTTTATTTAGCATGACTTCTCAGATGACCACTGGCCAACATATGTCAGTCTTGCACAACAATTTATAGGGCCAGTGAGTTTACTACAACCCCCAACCTGGTTGTCAGCATCAGCCAATATTGACATACACTGCTGGAGGGCCCAAGTTTAATCTCCACTGCTTCTCAACATGCAGCAATCACTGTAAAAGAGCAACAACAATTTACAGGCTGTCAGGACTGCAGCCAGTCTTCCTCAGGCCTGGGGCTGTCCCTGCCTTCTGCCAATCCAGCAGAGGAACTGAGTGGCAGCTTGCTCAGAGGAGGCTGGATAAATCTCTTTGGCAGCTCTCACACTAGGCACACTATTCAGTGGGTATTTAGACTTATTCTTTGCAGTGCTGGTTAAGCATTTCTTTATGAAAACTCTGGAGGTGACAGAGAACAGGCTGTGTGTAGTGGTTTGAGCCTTAACTGCAGAGGGACCTCGACCAACTGGACAGATGGGCAGAGTCCAACAGGATGGCATTCAACAAGTCCAAGTGCCAGGTGCTGCACTTTTGCCACAACAGCCCCATGCAGAGCTACAGGCTGGGGTCAGAGTGGCTGGAGAGCTCCCAAACAGAGAGGGACCTGGGGGTGCTGATTGACAGCTGCCTAAGCATGAGCCAGCAGTGTGCCCAGGTGGCCAAGAGGGCAAATGGCATCCTGGCCTGCATTAGGAACAGTGTGGCCAGCAGGAGCAGGGAGGTCATTGTGCCCCTGGACTCTGCATTGGTTAGGCCACACCTTGAGTCCTGTGTCCAGTTCTGGGCCCCTCAGTTTGGGAAAGATGTTGAGTTGCTGGAAGGTGTCCAGAGAAGGGCAACAAGGCTGGAGAGAGGCCTTGAGCACAGCCCTGTGAGGAGAGGCTGAGGGAGCTGGGGTTGTTTAGGAGACAGGGGAGACCTCATTGCTCTCTACAACTACCTGAAGGGAGGTTGCAGCCATGTGTGGGTTGGTCTCTTCTCCCAGGGAACCAGCACCAGAACAAGAGGACACAGTCTCAAGCTGTGCCAGAGGAAGTTTAGACTCGAGGTGAGGAGAAATTTCTTCACTGAGAGAGTTGTTAGCCATTGGAATGTGCTGCCCAGGGAGGTGGTGGAGTCACCATCCCTGGAGGTGTTCAAGAGGGGATTGGACGTGGCACTTGGTGCCATGGTTTAGTCATGAGGTCTGTGGTCACAGGTTGGACTTGATGATCTTTGAGGTCTCTTCCAACCTTAGTTATACTTTGATACAGGGAACTGTGTGTGGCCAGCAGGTCAAGGGAGGTGATTCTCCCCCTCTACTCAGCTCTGCTGAGACCCCACCTGGAGTCCTGCCTCCAGTTCTGGAGCCCCTATTCCAAGAGGGATGTGGAGGTGCTGGAAGGTGTCCAGAGAAGGGCCAGGAGGATGATCAGAGGGCTGGAGCACCTCTCCTGTGAGGACAGACTGAAGGAGTTGGGGCTGTTCAGTCTGGAGAAGAGAAGGCTCCCAGGTGACCTCATTGTGGCCTTCCAGTATCTGAAGGGGGCCTCCAAGAAGGCTGGGGAGGGACTTCTCAGGATCTCAGGTAGTGCTAGGACTAGGGGGAATGGAATGAAGCTGGAGGTGGGGAGATTGAGGCTGGAGGTGAGGAGGAAGTTCTTCCCCATGAGAGTGGTGAAGCCCTGGAATGGGTTGTCCAGGGAGGTGGTTGAGGCCCCATCCCTGGAGGTGTTTAAGCCCAGGCTGGATGAGGCTGTGGCCAGGCTGATGTAGTGTGGGGTGTCCCTGGCACTAGATGATCCTTGTGGTCATTCAACTCTGACTGATACTATGACAATACAGAAGCAGCTGCAGTAGCTCTCATCCAGGAAGGCAGGAGCCAATGGGAGAGCTAATGGCTGCGATGCCCTCCCTTTTATACCCAGGCTGGGCAGGGAAGGGGGAGTGGAACAAACTCAGTTTCCCAGGGGGAAAACGCCCTGCAGGGAGGGCAAAGCACTCACAAGCCCTTCCCCCCTTCGTTTTTTCAGGGTGGGCATTAACCCATCAACCTGTGACATGTCTAAGATCAACCCCTTCCACCTAGAGGAAATCCTTTCCCAAGGACATATGTCACAAGCAACTGATGCCCAGAGGCAACAGTAATATATTTCCCTTTCACTCAGGACTCCCCTGGCTAATTATTCTTAGCTCAGCATTTCTTTGAGCAGTCAGGGCAGCCCTGAGACTCTCACTCTTCAGGATATCTTCTTCCATGTCTCAATAGGGAAAAAATCACAGGCATGGTTTGAAGCTCCTTGTGAGTAATGATCCCTTTCAGTATCATAGTTTAAAAGATGTTATCAGCTCTAAAAGGCCTCATTGCATACTTATTTTATCTCAGTATCATCATCAGTAAATCTGCAGATGACACCAAGCTGGGGGCAGGAGTTGATCTGTTAGAGGATAGGAGAGCTCTGCAGAGAGACCTCAACAGGCTGGACAGATGGGCAGAGTCCAAGGGCATGAGACTGAACACATCTAAGTGCCAGGTTCTACACATTGGCCACAACAACCCCATGCAGTGCTACAGGCTGGGGTCAGAGTGGCTGGAGAGCAGTCAGGCAGAAAGGGACCTGGAGGTACTGGTTGATAGTAGGGTGGAAATGAGGCAGCAGTGTGCCCAGAAGGCCAATGGCATCCTGGCCTGCCTGAGGAATAGTGTGGCCAGCAGGAGCAGGGAGGTCATTGTGCCCCTGGATTCTGGCCTCTGGTTAGGCCACACCTTGAGTCCTGTGTCCAGTTCTGGGTCTCTCAGTTATTGAGACACTTGAACATGTCCAGAGAAGGGCAACAAAGCTGGGGAGAGGTTTGGAACACAACCCTATGAGGAGAGGCTGAGGGAGCTGGGGTTGCTTAGTCTGGAGAAGAGGAGGCTGAGGGGAGACCTTCTTGCTGTCTCCAACTCCCTGAAGGGAGGTTGTAGCCAGGTGGGGGTTGGTCTCTTCTCCCAGGCAACCATCACCAGAACAAGAGGACACAGTCTCAAGCTGTGCCAGGGGAAGTTTAGGCTGGATGTTAGGAAGAAATTCTTCCCAGAAAGAGAGATTGGTCTTGTGCTCCAAATCCCTCCCCAGCCTGTAGCCCTGCATGGGGTTGTTGTGGCCAATGTGTAGAACCTGGAACTTAGATCTGTAATGGAGCTCAGCAGTAGCTGAAAACACGAAGAAATGGAGGATGATGCTGGTAAGGATACTTACATCAATCTGACAAAATGCACATGTCACAAATAGATGACACTCCTAGGCTGCTGGTTAAGAGGTTTTCTGGAGCAGACTTTGGTTTTGGTGACAATGCCATGGCACAAAGCCGACACCGCTCAGCTTGCAGACCTGTTGGGCTGGGGAGCAGCCAAGAAGAGCATTTATTTATTCCAAGTAAACTGAGCAAATTGCCCAGGGAAGGGAGTCAATAAACATGGAGCCTCGTGGCACCATTTTCACAGACTGACCTTTCAAGGGCTAATTGCATGTTAAAAGACTCCATGGCAGTTGTCTGATCAGAGAAACTATAACTGAGCTGTCTTGGGAACTTATTTGTTGTCAAGTGGGAACGTGCTGGAAAATGTTCTGTGGTTACAGGCCTTAGCTCCCACACAAGGCTGTGATATGGGGAGATCCTCCTGGCTCTTCTGCAACACAGGTGCTTGGTTTCAGGTTCTCTTGGAAAAGGAAGAAATAACAGTGGGGATGCTGGGAAGCATTTTCATTGTCATTATAATGTCTACAGCTTACTTCTTTCTTCTCATCCAGTAGTGACAATCACATTCAGATCACTTTGTCTGGGAAAGATTTTTGTTGTGCATGTTCCTGAGAATGTTCCTCAGTCCCTTCTACCACATCCTTCAGGCTGCAGCTCCATCTCACTTTCTTGGAGTATGGGGTCACTAATCACAAGGCAAAAGAGCTGACTCTCCCTTCACCACTTCACTGCAAAGCAGTCTCCTTCATTGTCAAGAAGCCTAGCCTCCAGCCCAAATATGCCACAAAACTATCCTTGTTCCTCTACAGGTAGCAATTCCAACCCCTTTCAGAAATAGTGTGGCCAGCAGGAGCAGGGAAGTCACTGTGCCCCTGGACTCAGCACTGGTTAGGCCACACCTTGAGTCCTGTGTCCAGTTCTGGGCCCCTCAGTTTCAGAAGGACGTTGAGTTGCTAGAAGGTGTCCAGAGAAGGGCAGCAAGGCTGGGGAGAGGTTTGGAGCACAGCCCTGTGAGGAGAGGCTGAGGGAGCTGGGGTTGCTTAGCATGGAGAAGAGGAGACTCAGGGGTGACCTCATTGCTCTCTACAACTACCTGAAGGGAGGTTGTATCCTGGTGGGGGTTGGTCTCTTCTCCCAGGCCACCAGCACCAGAACATGGGGACACAGACTCAGGCTGCACCAGGCGAGGTTTAGACTGGAGGTTAGGAGGAAATTTTACACAGAGAGAGTGATTGCCCATTGGAATGTGCTGCCTGGGGAGGTGGTGGAGTCACCATCACTGGAGGTGTTCAGGAGGAGACTTGATGGGGTGCTTGGTGCCATGGGTTAGTTGGTTGGGTGGTGTTGGATGATAGGTTGGACACGATGATCTTGAAGGTCTCTTCCCACCTATTCTATTCTATTCTATTCTATTCTATTCTATTCTATTCTATTCTATTCTATTCTATTCTATTCTATTCTATTCTATTCTATTCTATTCTATATAACAAGAGGACACAGTCTCAAGCTGAGTCAGGGGATGTTTAGGCTGGATGTGAGGAGAAAGTTCTTCACAGAGAGAGTTGTTAGCTATTGGAATGTGCTGCCCAGGGAGGTGGTGGAGTCACCATCACTTGAGGTGTTCAAGAGGGGATTGGATGTGTCACTTGAAGCCATGGTTTAGTTAGTCCTGAGCTGTTGGGTGACAGGTTGGACTTGATGATCTTTGAGGTCTTTTCCAACCTTATTGATTCTATGATTAAAAGTCCTCACTTTTATTCTTCTGAAAACTTTCCAGGTTAAAAAGTGAACCCAAACCACCTCTGTGTTATGTCAGTATAATTGCACAAGAATTCAACTTCCCAGAGGGTTAAGAGGGTCCTGGCTATCTCTTCAGCCTTGTGTTAGATGCTACATGTTATAACACAGTGTGATTTCTCTGGATAGACACATTTAACCCTGAGGCAAAGTAATACAAGGTGTTGCAAAGTGCACAGGAGACAGAAATCCAGCATGGGGCTTTGTGACTGGCTTCCAGTTTCAGTTAGTCAGAAAGAAGCATCAAGGAGTGCAATATGTTTGGAGCTAGGCTGGCAAGATGGACATTCTTAAAGCTCAGCAGAGGTCTGTGGAGAAAATGGCTTTCTGGAACGTGACTACTCCATGATTTAATTACAATTCATGTAATTTAATTCAAATGCTTAGCTTAATCTCTGAGATGCTGAGGTATGTTCATCTGTAAGTATCAATGACAGTATCATTGATTGGGCTTGATGATCTCGAAAGTCTTTTCAAACCTGGTAAATTCAATTCAATTCAATTCAATTCAATTCAATTCAATTCAATTCAATTCAATTCAATTCAATTCAATTCCCTTCTAATCCTTGCCTTGCCTTCCCTTGCCTTGCTTTCCCTTCCCTTCCCTTCCCTTCCCTTCCCTTCCCTTCCCTTCCCTTCCCTTCCCTTCCCTTCCCTTCCCTTCCCTTCCCTTCCCTTCCCTTCCCTTCCCTTCCCTTCCCTTCCCTTCCCTTCCCTTCCCTTCCCTTCCCTTCCCTTCCCTTCCCTTCCCTTCCCTTCCCTTCCCTTCCCTTCCCTTCCCTTCCCTTCCCTTCCCTTCCCTTCCCTTCCCTTCCCTTCCCCTCTGTGTTGGTTTGAGCCTTAACTGGGAGTTAAGAGCTCAGATGGGGGCAAGGCTGAGAATCTCTTCCCCCACTCCCCCCTCCTCCCTCCCAACAGAGAGGGAAAAAAAGGAAGGAACAAATCCACCAAACAATAATTTGGAGTCGGCTTGGATGTAGAGGTAAAGAATTCTCTTTAAACTATACATATATATATATATATATATATATATATATGTAAAAACAGGTAAGGTTTACAAGAGCAAGGAACAAGGATGGATAGGAGGGGGACAAAAAGAAAATGAGTAATACAAAACCAGTCTCTCTCTGAAGAGGCACGGAAGCAGCAGGGAGAAGGATCAGGCCTGACCACGTGGCAGAGGAGCAGGAGGGCAGCTGCAGTAGCTCTCATCCAGGAGAGGCATGAGCCAAAAGGAGCTAATGACCTCAATGCCTTCCCTTCTATACCCTAGCTGGGCAGGGAGGGGGGAGTGGAACAGATTCAGTTTTCTAGGGGGAAAACGCCCTGCAGGGAAGGTAAAGCACTCTCAAGCCCTCCCCTTTTTGGTTTTCAGAAAAGGACATTAACCCACCTTCCCTTCCCTTCCCTTCCCTTCCCTTCCCTTCCCTTCCCTTCCCTTCCCTTCCCTTCCCTTCCCTTCCCTTCCCTTCCCTTCCCTTCCCTTCCCTTCCCTTCCCTTCCCTTCCCTTCCCTTCCCTTCCCTTCCCTTCCCTTCCCTTCCCTTCCCTTCCCTTCCCTTCCCTTCCCTTCCCTTCCCTTCCCTTCCCTTCCCTTCCCTTCCCTTCCCTTCCCTTCCTTTCCTTTCCCTTCCCTTCCCTCTTCAAAAGTCCATTTTACTTCTTTTAAAATGCAAGCTGTATCTCTCTGCTAATGTCTCAAGAAAATGAATTCTTTGAGGAACTGGAATTGACACTTTTTTGTGTGAGCAGTACAAGGATGAACCACTTGAGATCCTCACAAAGGCAAAGCTCCTAGAGCAGCTGCTTCATTTAAGGACCGATGCGTAGCAATTACTTCATTTCTAGGACTTTAGTCAGGAAATCTTTGCGAATGGAATGGAATGGAATGGAATGGAATGGAATGGAATGGAATGGAATGGAATGGAATGGAATAGACTTGACTTGACTTGAATTGAATTGACCAGGTAGGAAAAGACCTCAGAGATCATCAAGTCCAACCTATCACCCAACACCATCTAAAGAACTAAACCATGGCACCAAGTGCCTCACCCAGTCTCTTCTTAAAGACCTCTAGGGATGGTGACTCCATCACCTCCCTGGGCAGCACATTCCAATGGCCAATCTCTCTTTCTGGGAAGAATGCATCAGCATTTCAAAGGGCAGGGAAGGACTAAGCACAGACTTAAAGATAAGCATAAATAACCAGCCTGAACCCAGGTGAGATGTGGCAGATTGGAAGTTAAGTAAAGGAACATAGGAGTAGGTAACAAATTTACTGGACTAATCCCAAGCAATGTTTTCTTCTATATTTTGATTCTTCTCTATATTATTCTTTCTTTTTCTTTCTTTTTCTCTCTTTTTTTTTGTCACATACTTGTAGTCTCAGTGCCCGTATTCCACTGTCCTCCAAAATTATTAAGCATCAACTTATATTACATCAGATGAAGTGCTCTGCTTTAACACACAGTGATACCTCAAATAGAGTTTCTTAATCTGAACTAATGTATACAGTTTCCTGGAAGTCCTTATGGTGATGTATTACATGAAGGAGCAGCAATAAACCCTTCTACTGCTATCTGTAAAACATTCCACAGTTTCTGCCATGGAAAATATCATTAAATCACATTTGGCATTCTCAGCTTGTGTCACCTGCTCACATTGGAAGACAAACTCTATGAGGAGAGGCTGAGGGAGCTGGGGTTGCTTAGCCTGGAGAAGAGGAGGCTCAGGGGAGACCTTCTTGTTCTCCACAGCTACCTGAAGGGAGGTTGTAGCCACGTGGGGGTTGATCTTTTCTCCCAGGCAACCAGCACCAGAACAAGAGGAGATAGCCCCCTGCACCAAGGCAGGTTCAGGCTGGATGATATGAAGAAATACTTCCCAGAAAGAGTCATTGGCCATTGGAATGTGCTGCCCAGGGAGGTGGTGGAGTCACCATCTCTGGAGGTGTTCAAAAAGGGATTGAACATGGCACTTGAAGCCATGGTTTAGTTAGTCATGAGGTGGTGGGTTAGAATAGAATAGAATAGAATAGAATAGAATAGAATAGAATAGACCAGACCAGGTTGGAAGAGACCTTCAAGATCGAGTCCAACCTGTCATCCAACACCACCTAATCAGCTAAACCATGGCAACAAGCACCCCAGCAAGTCTTCTTCTGAACACCCCCGGGGTGGTGACTCCACCACCTCCCTGGGCAGCCCATTCCAATGGGCAATCACTCTCTCTGTGTAAAACTTCCTCCTAACCTCCAGCCTAAACCTCCCCTGGTGCAGCCTGAGACTGTGTCCTCTTGTTCTGGTGCTGGTTGCCTGGGAGAAGAGACCAACCTCTGCCTGTCTACAACCTCCCTTCAGGGAGTTGTAGAGAGCAAGAAGGTCACCCCTGAGTCTCCTCTTCTTCAGGCTAAACAACCCCAGCTCCCTCAGCCTCTCCTCACAGGGCTGTGTTCCAAACCCCTCCCCAGATTCGTTGCCCTTCTTTGGACTGATTCCAGCAAGTCAACCTCCTTCCTAAGCTGAGGAGCCCAGAACTGGACACAGGACTCGAGGTGTGGCCTAACCAGTGCAGTGTACAGGGGCAGAATGACCTCCCTGTTCCTGCTGGCCATACTGTTCCTGATGCAGGCCAGGATGCCATTGGCCCTCCTGGCTGCCTGGGCACACTGCAGACTTGATGATCTCTGAGGTCCTTTCCAACCTTATTGATTCTATGATAAGTTGCCCTTATGAGCTCCATTCAGCCACCACCTGTGCTTGGTGACAGGAGCTTGAAATCCCTTGAGGAAATTAGATCTTTGGTCCAGTGCCTAGCCCAAAGGTGCTACTGTGGGCAAAGAGGGAAAGGACATTGTCTAAACTTTCTGTCGTTTCACTGAATGGGAACAGCACAATTCTGCTGCTCATTTCTTGCAGGCTTTTGGGGATTGGTTTGTGTTTGGGGGGGGGGGGGGTGTTGATGATTAATGAGGAATATGCTTTAGAGCTATCTCAGAAGTGGTCAAGGACCTTCACAGATGATTTCTTTAAATACAGGTTGATTTATTTTACAAGAACAAGATTTGGCCAGGATCTCCAATCTTATTGCCTGTCGATTCCTCTTTGCATCAATCTTGTTTCCTTCTTTCTTATTGCCAAAACCTGTTTCAGGCACTCATGAAGCTTGATAGAAATTGCCTTGAAAAGAGCTGAGTGATCAAAACTGACCAGACGTGCAAGATGAATATTCATGCTTTACTGGAGCTACCTCCACCCTTCTCTCAGAGCAGGGTACCTTCAGCTGACCTGTTGTCTCTCATACAAATTACTGCCTCATTACCATTCCTTCCTTTGAAACCTAGCTGCAAGGGACATTGAGCTCATGTCAGATAATTCAGCAAAACAGTGGAAGAAAACTGTGTCTGATCCAGAGTGAAGGTATGTTCCTGCATCAGGAACAGTGTGGCCAGCAGGAGCAGGGAGGTCATTCTGCCCCTGTGCGCTGCACTGGTTAGGCCACACCTTGAGTCCTGTGTCCAGTTCTGCGGCCCTCAATTCAGGAAAGATGTTGAGTAGCCAGAGTGTGTCCAGAGAAGGGCAACAAAGCTGGGGAGGGGTTTGGAACACAAGCCCAATGAGGAGAGGCTGAGGAAGCTGGGGTTGCTTAGCCTGGAGAAGAGGAGGCTCAGGGGTGACCTTCTTGCTGTCTACAACGCCCTGAAGGGAGGTTGTATGCAGGTGGGGGTTGGTCTCTTCTCCCAGGCAACCAGCACCAGAACAAGAGGACACAGTCTCAAGGTGAGTCAGGAGAAGCTTAGACTGGATGTGAGGAGAAAGTTCTTCACTGAGAGAGTTGTTAGACATTGGAATGTGCTGCCCAGGGAGGTGGTGGAGTCACCATCCCTGGAGGTGTTTAAGAGGAGACTGGATGAGGCACTTGGTGCCATGGTTTAGTCGATTAGGTGGTGTTTGGTGATAGGCTGGACTCAGTGATCTTGAAGGTCTTTTCCAACCTGGTCCATTCCATTCCATTCCATTCCATTCCATTCCATTCCATTCCATTCCATTCCATTCCATTCATTTCTATTCCATTCTATTCTATTCCATTGCATTCCATTCCGTTAATTTCGATTCCATTCCATTCCATTCCATTCCATTCCATTCCATTCCATTCCATTCTATTCTATTCTATTCTATTCTATTCTATTCTATTCTATTCTATTCTATTCTATTCCATTGCGTTCCATTCCATTCCATTCCATTCCATTCCATTCCATTCCATTCCATTCCATTCCATTCCATCCTATCCTATCCTATCCTATCCTATCCTATCCTATCCTATCCTATCCTAATCTCCTCTGCTTCCCCATGAACAAATACACTGGTGGTTGCCCAGCAGCTGCTAGCTTGCAGGGAAGGCTGCAGTGCCTTGAAACCCAAAGCAGGAAGAGCCACAGCGCATTTTGCGGACAAAAATTATGGTGAGGAAGGCAGCGTGGCAGCTCTTTTAACACAGCCAAATTTCATGCACAGCAAGAACAGGGGCTAAAAATAGACCTGGATGCTAATGAGGGCCTGGCACACACAGTTTGTACAACAAGCTGATGATTCTTTTTGAAAGTGCAATCATTTAAGGGCTTCTTTCATTTTGCTCCTCTCGGCTCCTGTAAAGAGCTCAGAAACAGGAGGCTTGCTTGGCTCCTCGATTCTGTTTTTTTTTTCCTCCTCAATCTCAGGAATATGAAATGTTAATCATCAAAGGAGAAAACCACTAGAAGTGAGAGTTGTTGTGTTTTTTTCTGGAGGCTGCTTGCACGTGATCAGCAAACAAAGTGGGTCAGAGGAGGTTTTCATAACGTTTCAGATGGATTTCTGCGCAGTCCGAGATGGAGGATCAGGATGTTTCTCACACAGGAAAGCATCAATTTTCCCAGGGTAGTAGGTGCTGGGAGCTGAGGTGTCCACACTTCTTTTGCTTCAGCCCAAAGCTTAGACATGTACCTTGTGCTAGAGTTGGACTTTGAGCTCCAGCAGGACCTTTCACAGAATCACAGAATCACCAAGGCTGGAAGAGACCTCAAAGATCATCGAGTCCAACCTGTCACCACAGACCTCATGACTAAACTGTGGCATCGAGTGCCACATCCAGACCCCTCTCAAACACCTCCAGGGATGGTGACTCCACCACCTCCCTGGGCAGCACATTCCAATGGCTAACAACTCTGTGAGTGAAGAACTTTCTCCTCACCTCAAGCCTAAACTTCCCCTGGCACAGCTTGAGACTCTGTCCTCTTGTTCTGGTGCTGGTTGCTTGAGAGAAGAGACCAACACCCACCTGGCTGCAACCTCCCTTCAGGTAGTTGTAGACAGCAAGAAAGTCTCCCTTGAGCCTCCTCTTCTCCAGGCTAAACAATCCCAACTTCCTCAGCCTCTTCTCATAGGGCTTGTGCTCCAGACCTCTCACCAGCCTCACAGAAGCCACAAGACTGGAACATTTCTGCAGCCTCACAACTTTTTGCCAGCCTCTATACTATATATTGTCTCCACTTCTCGGCCCCTCAGTTTGGGAAAGATGTTGAGTTGCTGGAACATGTCCAGAGAAGGACAGCAAGGCTGGTGAGTGGTTTGAAGCACAATCCCTATGAGGTGAGGCTGAAGGAGCTGGGGTTTTTTAGCCTGGAGAAGAGGAGGCTCAGGGGAGACCTTCTCGGTGTCTACAACTACCTGAAGGGAGGTTGTAGCCAGGTGGGGGTTGGTCTCTTTACCCAGGCAACCAGCACCAGAACAAAAGGACACAGTCTCAAGCTGTGCCAGGGGAGGTTTAGGCTGGATGTTAGGAAGAAGTTCTTCACCACAGAAAGAGAGATTGGCCATTGGAATGTGCTGCCCAGGGAGGTAGTGGAGTCATTGTCCCTGGAGGTGTTCAAAAAGGGATTGGATGTGGCACTTGAAGCCATGGTTTAGTATTCCTGAGGTGTTGGGTGCTAGGTTGGACTTGTTGATGCCTGAGGTCTTTTCCAACCTTATTGATTCTATGATTCTATAGCAGAACTGAGATCCATCAGCTTCTAGAGGTGAGGCTGGCCCACTCCCAGCGCTGGAGCACCCAGACAAAATTGCCCAATGGTTCAGACATGATAAGGGCACTGCATGGTGTGGGTCTGCATTAACCATCTCCCTGAAGGAAATCAAGCTGAAAATCAGAGCTGGAAGCCAGAAGTGTTTGTGAAACATAGCCTTTTTTTCTTGCCAGAGACAGCCAACTGCCTGCCTCTTAGCAGCCTACATTGGTGGGCCATAAAGCATGCAGCAGATCAGGAGGTGTTTCCTGGCACACATACACTCGTCTCCTATAAATACTACTCTGGGAGCGAACAAAACAGGTATTGTCTCTTAATGCTCCCATAAAAACGGAGCCACACAGATGGTAATTAATGCATCATGAGATGACTAAACTGCAAGATGAAATTTCTGCAGAAAGAAGTCCCCACAAGAGCAGGGGAACTCGTATTAGTGCTCATTTACAGACCGACTCCTTTCATTGGCTTGAAGAGCTGGGGACCAGCTATTTCCACCTTATGAAGGATTTATTTGTCTGCTTTCCTCGAGTTCCAGGTCACAATGGAGCTCTGTTATCCTTAATGGATTCATGCACTCTTTCCCTAGTGCTTTGTCAAACAATAATACTTACAAGGCAATAAAAAGGAAAAGGAACATACAAGGGAGAGAACCACCCCCTGCGTCCTAAGTGCTGGGTAGGTGAACGCCTGCGTGTGCTTGTGTCTGTGTGTGTACAGGAGAGGGGTTGTTTATGGCACCAGCCAGAGCAGAATCAAATAATTTATGTACCATCTACATGCAAATGCATCTTTCATTTGGGTAACAAACTGCCCTCCTGTATAATTTACCCAAACAATGGAGCTGTGAGGACACCGCTACTAATCTCCAACAAATCAACTCTGCCTTTTCAGAAGGGATTTTTCTCTTTCTTTGAATTGATCAAACTTGACAAGCAATTTCAACCTCATGTTCACGGCTATCCTCCTCCCTCCTCACCATCTGTAGGTGAGAAATCCTATTTTCTGGAAGTGACAGGGTAATACAGAAGGCTGCAGACATCTGGGGGGAAAAAAAACCCAAAGGCCTGGTTTTCCCAGAGCTACAAGGAAAACAAGGGAGGATTCAGGATGGATGTGAGCATTTTCATGAAGAAATGATGCATTCTCCATAGAAGAATGGAATGGAATGGAATGGAATGGAATGGAATGGAATGGAATGGAATGGAATGGAATGGAATGGAATGGAATGGAATAGAATAGAATAGAATAGAATAGAATAGAATGGAATGGAATGGAATGGGATGGGATGGGATGGGATGGGATGGGATGGGATGGGATGGGATAGAATAGAATAGAATAGAATAGAATAGAATAGAATAGAATAGAATAGAATAGAATAGAATAGAATAGAATAGAATAACCAGGTTGGAAAATACCTCAGAGATCATCAAGTCCAGCCTAGCACCCAACACCATCTAATCAACTAAACTATGCCACCAAGCACCCCATCCAGTCTCTTCCTAAATACCTCCAGGGATGGTGACTCCACCACCTCCCTGGGCAGCACATTCCAATGGCCAATCTCTCTGTCTATGAAGAACTTTCTCCTCACCTCCAGCCTAAACTTCCCCTGACACAGCTTGAGACTGTGTCCTCTTGCTCTGGTGCTGGTTGCCTGGGAGAAGAGACCAACCCCCACCTGGCTGCAACCTCCCTTCAGGTAGCTGTAGAGACAGGGGACAGGGACACCTCACACTACATCAGGTTGCTCAGAGCCATATCCAGCCTAGCCATAAAAACATCTATGGATGGGGCTTCTGCCACCTCCCTGGGCAACCTGTTCCACTGTCTCACCACCCTCATGGGGAAGAAATTCTTATTAACATCCAATCTGAATCTACCCACTTCTAGTTTTGCTCCATTCCCCCTAGTCTTATCTCTACCCAACATCCTTAAAACTCCCTCACCAACTGCCTTATAGGCCCCCTTAAGCTACTGGAGGCCACAATAAGGACTCCTTGGATTCTTCATGCCTGCAACTGTCCACATGGAGTCATGTTTTCTAAGCCACTGAGTTGAATCATAGAATCAGTAAGGTTGGAAAAGACCTCAGAGATTATCAAGTCAAACCTAGCACCCAACACCTCGGGACTAACTAAGTGCCACATCCAATCCCCTCTTGAGCACCTCCAGGGATGGTGACTCCACCACTCCTTGGGCAGCACATTCCAGTGGCCAACCTCTCTTGCTGGGAAGAACTTTCTCCTCACCTCCAGCCTAAACTTCCCCTGGTGCAGCTTGAGACTGTGTCCTCTTGTTCTGGTGCTGGCTGCCTGGTAGAAGAGACCAACCCCCACCTGACTACAGCCTCCCTTCAGGTAGTTGTAGAGAGCAAGAAGGTCAATAAATAAAAAGGTAAAAAAGCAGCTGAGAGATTAAAACTTCTCTGTATTTACAACGCTGTGGTAGAAACGCTCCAGTGGAGTAGCCTGGCTCTTGTTAACTGATATAATAAAGACCCTCAGAAGAAATCCATTCTGCAAACTTACTGCATCAATGAAAACTCTGTTACAGACAAAGAGGCTGAATGTAAACTCAATTGGCTTCCAGATTTATTTGCTAAAAATATCAGCTTTGACTGAAAACTGCCCAGCCCTAGATCAAGCAACGCAGGAGAAACTGGGAGAAGGCCAGTTATCACCCCTCCATGGTCACTGACACCACAGATTCACCCAAGACAATTTGCACAGCTACAAGACAGGCCTGTGCATTTTTTTTAATCATTTTTTTTTCTCCCAGGAAGTATCCTGCCAGCTTCTTAGGGATCTTCTCAGCCTTATCAGGACGCTTCAGGGAATACAGAGCAGCCTTGGTGCACTAGCAGATGGGAATCTTGGTATCCCTAGGTTGAGAGTATGCAGCCCCAAACATAAGCACATCTGTGTGCAATCCATATGGAATCACGGAAGAGAAGAGAATCCCACTACTCCTAGATGCCTTATAGAGAGTGAATGGAATGGAATGGAATGGAATGGAATGGAATGGAATGGAATGGAATGGAATGGAATGCAATAGAATAGAATAGAATAGAATAGAATAGAATAGAATAGAATAGAATAGAATAGAATAGAATAGAATAGAATAGAATAGAATAGAATAGGATAGAATAGGATAGGATAGAATAGAATAGAATAGAATAGAATAGAATAGACCAGGCTGGAAAAGACCTTCAAGATCATCGTGTCCAACTTATCATCCAACACCATCTAATCAATTAACCATGGCACCAAGCACCCCATCCAGTCTCTTCCTGGGCAGCACATTCCAATGGGCAATCACTCTCTCTCTCTGTGTAAAATTTCCTCCTAACCTCCAGCCTTAACCTCCCCTGGCACAGCCTGAGACTGTGTCCTCTTGTTCTGGTGCTGGTTGCCTGGGAGGAGAGGCCAACATCTGCCTGTCTACAACCTCCCTTCGGGGAGTTGTAGGCAGCAAGAAGGTCTTCCCTCAGACTCCTCTTCTCCAGGCTAAGCAGCCCCAGCTCCCTCAGCCTCTCCTCACAAGGCTGTGTTCCAAACCCCTCCCCAACTTCGTTACCCTTCTCTGGACATCTTCCAGAAACTCAACCTCCTTCCTAAACTGAGGGGCCCAGAACTGGACACAGGACTCGAGGTGTGGCCTAACCAGTGCAGTGTACAGGGGCACAATGACCTCCCTGCTCCTGCTGGCCACACTATTCCTGATGCAGGCCAGGATGCCATTGGCCCTCCTGGATGCCTGGGCACACTGAAGGCTCATGTTCAGCCTACCTTCGACCAGCACCCCCAGGTCCCTTTCTGCCTGGCTGCTCTCAGCCACTCTGACCCCAGCCTGTAGCACTGCATGGGGTTGCTGTGGCCAATGTGCAGAATCCGACACTTGGATGTGTTCAATCTCCTGCCCTTGGACTCTGCCCATCTGTCCAGTCTGTTGAGGTCCCTCTGCAAAGCCTCTCTACCCTCCAGCTTGGGAGGACTCCTGTCCCAGCTTGGTGTCATCCACAAATTTACTGCTGATGGACTCAATGCCCTCATCCAGATCATCAATAAAGATGTTAAAGAGCACAGGGCCCAGCACTGATCCTTGGAGCACACCACTGGTGCCTGGCTGCCAGCTGGAAGTGGCACCATTCACCACCACTCTCTGGGCTCAGCCTCCAGCCAGTTCCTAACCCAGCTCAGTGTGCTCCCATCCAAGCCATAGGTTGATAGCTTGGCCAGGAGTTTGCTATGGGGGATGTTGTCAAAAGCCTTGCTGAGGTCCAGGTAGACTACATCCACAGACACTCTTGGTCCCTCTCCTCCTCACTCTGCTCCTCTCCCTTCTCCTCTCCTCTTTAGTTATTGCCCTGGGCCATCTATAAGTCATTACTCATGTCAGACAGGACTGGACCTACTGTTCCCACAGGTAGTATAAAAAAAGTTCATTAATATCTGCAGGACATTTGGGTCACTGAATGGAGGCGGGTGAGAGCTCCATGATGATGAAACCTTCATTTTTTCTCTCAAAAGATAGGCATCATCCTGAGTTACCACCAATTTCCTTAAAGCCCTAAAAGTCTGGCAGTATCAGCAAGATAGGATTCAGTCTGCAGCTCCTCATTACTCAGAGGGATGGGAGGATATGGAGATGCAGAGTAATCTGGAGCAGACAATGAAAGTTGTCGAAGGCTCCTCTGATTAAAGCTGCAAAACCTACCACCCTAATCTTAATCCCTCCCTGTGGAAAGGGGAGATTAGCCTGGGCCCTGAGAAAGATAACTCTGTCTTGTCCTGAAATTACATGTTAAAATTCAATCTCCTCCTAGGAGATGGCAGCCATGGATATTGCTTGTGCTCTCCCCCTAATTAGGAAAGCAAACAGTGCTGCTTGCACAAACTGGCAGGACAGAGCAGGCTGCCTCTGTGCTCTCTGGTTGCTTTATTAGCACATGTGATGGGTTAACGCCCATCTGGGAAGCAGGGCAGGGGAAGGGCTTGTGAGAGCATTGCCTCTCCCTGCAGGGGGTTTTCCCCCCGGGAAACTAAATTAGTCTGTTCCACTCCCCCTCCCTGCCCAGCAAGGCTATAAAAAGGAGGACACTGCAGCCATTAGGTCTCTTGACCCCCTGCCTTTAGCCTGGATGAGGACTGCCACTGGTTCCCCTGCTTCTCTGCCACGTGGTCCTCCCTGCTGTGCCTCATGTCTTTGGAAAGGACTGGTTTTGCAGTTCATGTTTCTTTTCTCCCATCCATCCTTGTTCCTTACCCTTGTGAACCCTACCTGTTATTGTTACACACACACACACACACATACACATATATATACTGTCTAAAGAAAATTCTTTACCTCTCTACTTCCAAGATGACCCCAAATTATTTCTAGGTGGATTTGTTCCTTCCCTTTCTTTTTCCTCTCTATTGGGAAAGAGGAGGGGGGAGCAGGGGAGGGATTCTCAGCCTTGCCCCCATCTGAGCTCTTAAGTCCCAGTTAAGGCTCGAAGCACCACAGCACACCAAGCCTGCAGACGTGGTCAGAGAGGTTGAGCGAGGGGGTCTTTTCCAGCCCTGGGGTTTATACAGTGTTGTGCAAGACCCTGAAGCAATCTGCCAACTCCTGTACCCATTTACACCAGGGCAGATCTGCAATGAGTGGACATGCTGCCAGGGTGAGCTCCAGCATGCCAGGGCACCATGGCCTGTCTGCCTTTTCATGTCTCACATGCTCCTCTGGTCACAAGGAGGAACTTTTTTAATGGGATTGTTTTCTGCATGATCCTCACACAGCTGGGGTGATTCTGATGTCTCTGAGGCTCTTGATCCAGCCAAATCTTTCCATCCATAAAAGCTGCCCTTAATGTCAGTGGGATGAGCAATAGAGTAGAGTAGAGTAGAGTAGAGTAGAGTAGAGTAGAGTAGAGTAGAGTAGAGTAGAGTAGAGTAGAGTAGAATAGGCCAGACCAGACCAGACCAGGTTGGAAGAGACCTTCAAGATCATCATTTCCAACCGATTAACCAATCCAACCCGCCTAAACAACTAGCCCATGGCACCAAGCACCCCATCAAGTCTCCTCCTGAACACCTCCAGGGATGGTGACTCCAACACCTCCCTGGGCAGCACATTCCAATGGGCAATCACTCTCTCTGTGTATAGAATTTCTTCCTAGCGTCCAGCCTAAACCTCCCTTGGCGCAGCCTGAGACTGTGTCCTCTTGTTCTGGTACTGGCTGTCTGGGAGAAGAGACCAACCCCCACCTGGCTACAACTTCCCTTCAGGTAGTTGTACAGAGCAAGAAGGTCACACTTGAGTCTCCTCTTCTCCAGGCTAAGCCACCCCAGCTCCCTCAGCCTCTCCTCACAGGGCTTGTGTTCCAAACCCTCAACCATGAAGCCATGAAGGCTGCTTTCTCAGCAGCTCACCAGAGGACTACTTTCATGTGTTTTGAACCAAGCATTCCACACCATTCAGCCATGGCCTGTGATGCTTGATGTCCTCTCTACAACTCCCAGAAGGGAGGTTGTAGCCAGGTGGGGGTTGGTCTCTTCTCCCAGACAACCAGCACCAGAACAAGAGGACACAGTTTCAAGCTGCACCAGGGGAGGTTTAGGCTGGATATTAGGAAGAAGCTCTTCACAGAAAGATAGATTGGCCATTGGAATGTGCTGCCCAGGGAGGTGGTGGAGTCACCATCCCTGGAGGTGTTCAAGAGAGGATTGGATGTGGCACTTGAAGCCGTGGTTTAGTTAGTCCTGAGGTGCAGGGTGACACATTGGACTTGATGATCTCTGAAGTCTTTTCCAACCTTATTGATTCTATGATTCTATGATAACTGCAAGGCTGACCTCCTGAAAGTGAGGCCTGGGATTACTCTTCTCCTATATTTAACTTCCGATTAGCTGTGTGGTGTGAAGATAAATTAGATTAGGTTAATTGGGAAGCCCTGGAATTCTGCTCATCATTGTGCAATGCAATCACTGATGATGCATCTTGCCTTTAAGACCCTGAATATGCTGACATGGAGTTTTTTCTGCATGCCAGGCACCCAGCATCTCCATCACAATGAAAAAAAGCAGGAGGGGGACACGGTTGGAGTAGCCAAGTAAGTCAGGAAAAACAACCAGCTAAATTGAGTGCTTTCTAATCTAATGCATTTGAGTCATACTCAATAAAGCTTGCCAAAAATCCCTGGCCTCTCTGCTGCAAAGATCACAGAGGCATCTGATTAGAATAACACATCTTCTAAAAATCCTCTATTCAAAGGGTTATCATCCTGGATCAGTAACATGTACTGAATCAGAAGTGTGCCTCTGCAGCCATGGGATGAAGGCCAGGAAGAAAGGGACATGGGGGTACTGGAGACAGTAGGCTGAACAGGAGCCTAGAAGGAAGCCCAGGAAGCCAAGAAGGCCAATGGCATCCTGGCCTGGATCAGGAACAGTGTTGCCAGCAGGAGCAGGGAAGTTACTCTGCCCCTGGACTCAGCGCTGGTTAGGCCACACCTTGAGTCCTGTGTCCAGTTCTGGGCCCCTCAGTTTAGGAAAGATGTTGAGTTGCTGTAAGGTGTCCAGAGAAGGGCAACAAAGCTGGGGAGGGGGCTGGAGCACAAGCCCCATGAAGACTGGCTGAGGGAGGTGGGGTTGCTTAGCCTGGAGAAGAGGAGGCTCAGGGGAGACCTTCTTGCTGTCTCCAACTCCCTGAAGGGAGGTTGTAGACAGACGGATGATGGTCTCTTCTCCCAGGCAAGCAGCACCAGAACAAGAGGACACAGTCTCAGGCTGTGCCAGGGGAGGTTTAGGTTGGATGTTAGGAAGAAGTTCTATACAGAGAGAGTGATTGCCCATTGGAATGGGCTGCCTGGGGAGGTGGTGGAGTCACCATCACTGGAGGTGTTCAGGAGGAGACTTGATGGGGTGCTTGGTGCCATGGGTTAGTTGTTTAGGTGGGTTGTATTGGTTGATGGGTTGGACGTGATGATCTTGAAGGTCTCTTCCAACCTGGATTATTCTATGTATTCTATATATGTTGTAGCCAGGTGGGGGTTGGTCTCTTCTCCCAGGCAAGCAGCACCAGAAGAAGACCCCATCCAGTCTCTTCTTAAACACCTCCAGTGATGGTGACTCCACCACCTCCCTGTGCAGCACATTCCAAAGGCCAATGACTCTTTCTATGTAGAACTTCTTCCCAACATCCAATCTATACCTCCCTTGGCACAGCTTGAGACTATGTCCTCTTGTTCTGGTGCTGATTGCCAGCACCAAGCAATCAGACAAGGTCCCTTTTGTGGTAACACATTTTATCACCTTCCTTGCTTCTTGAAATGCGCTTCACCCTTTATACTTTGATGTCCTCATGCCACCACCCCATCACTATTTATGGTGCAGCCACATCTGCCAAAGCAATGGAGATTTTGAAAGCCTTTTACCTGACTTTAAACAGATGGATGCTAATGGGATATTTATTTACAGGATAAAATTAAATCACAGCAGAATCTTAATGCACTATTTACATAATCAGCTTTGTTCTGAGCTGGTGAGCTTGGGTTTTTTTTTTTGTTCCAGCACTTGGGACCCTTCAGCCACAGCTGCATCAAAGCAGCAGCCACTGAGAGTGGAGATTAAACAATTTCCTAAAGCTAGGAAGTCTTGATGAGAATCTGTTACTCCGAATTAGGATCCCATCACTGCTCCAGACACTGTCAGAAGATCAAAGATGTGTGTTGGAGCTTTGGCATAGCCCATGATCAAAAGCAAGATGTGCCAATTGCATTAAGAAAATATTTCTTCACAGAATAGAATACAGAATATAGAATTAACAAGGTTGGAAAAGACCTTCAAGATCATTGAGTCCAGCCTATCAACCAACACCATCTAATCAACTAAGCCATGGCACCAAACACCCCATCCAGTCTCTTCCTAAACACCTTCCAATGGCCAATCTGTCTTTCTGGAAAGAACTTCATCCTAACATCCAGCCTAAACCTCCCCTGGCACAGCTTGAGACTGTGTCCTCTTGTTCTGGTACTGGCTGCCTGGGAGAAGAGACCAATCCCCACCTGGCTACAACCTCCCTTCAGGGAGCTGTAGAGAGCAAGAAGGTCTCCCCTGAGCCTCCTCCTCTCCAGGCTAAGCAACCCCAGCTCCCTCAGCCTCTCCTCATAGGGCTGTGCTCCAAACCTCTCCCCAACCTTGCTGCCCTTCTCTGGACACCATCCAGCAAGTCAACATCCTTCCTAAACTGAGGGACCCAGGAACTGGACACAGGACTCAAGATGTGGCCTAACCAGTGCAGTGTACAGGGGCAGAGTAACTTCCCTGCTCCTGCTGGCCACACTGTTCCTGATGCAGGCCAGGATACCATTTGCCCTCATGGCCACTGGGCACACTGCTGGCTCATGTTCAGCCTACTATCATCCAGTACCCCCAGCTCTCTTTCTGCCTGGCTGCTCTCCAGCCACTCTGACCCTAGCCTGTAGCACAGCATGGGGCTTCCCAGCTTCAGGAAATCATGAGTAAAACTGTGGGAAAACTCTCTTCAGCAGTTAAAAGGAACAAAGCAGGGCTCAAGGAAGCTGGAATCACTTTGAAAATATTCCTAAATTGCAATTTAGAGAGGGTGGGATGTGGTGGGGCTGCTGCAACAAGCACAAAAGGCCAGGGTAAGTATTAGATGAAGATAGTACAAAACCAGCTGTGTTAGACTGCCTCATAAGAAGCAACAGGAAAGTCAGCATTTGCACAGAGCCCAGCTACAGGCAATAGTCCAATTTGCAGGGAAGCAATAGGCTGATGGTGACCTTGACAAATAAAAACCCCAGCTGTCCAAAAATAGTGCTGACAAATGAGTAGTGCAAAAATAAGGAGCTAATCAGCAACAACAAGGAGGAGAGAGACAGAAAGTTTGTCCCTCAGAAGAAGGTAGATTATCCAGCTCAGGAAGGACATCCCTCCATTTCAAACCAGAACAGCTATCAATTTCCAGGCTAGGATAACAGAAATTAAGCTTAACCAACTTCTTCCCAAACCTGCCTAAATGTTGTAGTAATGAATGAGGTGCTCCTCTAAACACCTGCTGGTGCTTTTATGCTCTATTTGTACTTCAGGTAGGCTGCAACAGCTGTGGGCCTAGCTCTTCTCAGCAGCACCCACCCTGGATGGACACTTGTAAGATGCAGTGATGGACATGTAGACTAATACTCATGGTCACCTTCTTTTCTGCCATCATCCAGAAGTGTTCTTCCACCACTGTCACCAACTCTGCCATGTTTGTATCCAAATAAGTCACAAGCTGGAGATTTAGTATATTCTGGGACTTTGAGAGTTTGCTTATAACAAAGGAGAGCTCTGCAGAGGGAGCTGGACAGGCTGGACAGATGGGCAGAGGCCAAGGGCATGAGATTGAACACATCCAAGTGCCAGGTTCTGCACATTGGCCACAACAACCCCATGCAGTGCTACAGGCTGGGGTCAGAGCAGCTGGAGAGCAGCCAGGCAGAAAGGGACCTGGGGGTCCTGGTTGATGGTAGGCTGAACATGAGCCTGCAGTGTGCCCAGGCATCCAAGAGGGCCAATGGCATCCTGGCCTGCATCAGGAACAGTGTGGCCAGCAGGGGCAGGGAGGTCATTGTGCCCCTGTACACTGCACTGGTTAGGCCACACCTTGAGTCCTGTGTCCAGTTCTGGGCCCCTCAGTTTTGGAAGGATGTTGAGTTGCTGGAAGGTGTCCAGAGAAGGGCAACAAAGCTGGGGAGGGTTTTGGAGCACAGCCCTGTGAGGAGAGGCTGAGGGAGCTGGAGTTACTTAGCCTGGAGAAGAGGAGACTCAGGGGAGACCTTCTTGCTCTCTACAACTCCCTGAAGGGAGGTTGTAGCCAGGTGGGGGTTGGTCTCTACTCCCAGGCAACCAGCACCAGAACAAGAGGACACAGTCTCAAGCTGCACCAGGGGAGGTTAAGGCTAGATGTTAGGAAGAAATTCTTCTCAGAAAGAGAGATTGGCCATTGGAATGTGCTGCCCAGGCAGGTGGTGGAGTCACTACCACTGGAGGTGTTTAGGAAGAGACTGGATGGGGTGCTAGGTGCCATGGTTTAGTTGATTAGATGGTGTTGGGTGATAAGTTGGACTTGATTATCTCAAAGGTCTTTTCCAACCTGGTTAATTCTATTCTATTCTATTCTATTCTATTCTATTCTATTCTATTCTATTCTATTCTATTCTATTCTATTCTATTCTATTCTACTCTACCCTACCCTACCCTACCCTACCCTATCCTATCCTATCCTATCCTATCCTATCCTATCCTATCCTATCCTATCCTATCCTATCCTATCCTATCCCTACTCTTCTCTATTCTACTCTACTTTATTCTGTTCTACAGTCCTCTGCAAGATGAGGCACTGGGCCATCATTACAGGCATTATTATCTCAGCACATAACAAACATGAGATACATGTAAGGCATGAGTCAATTCATCTTCTTACTGAGAGATGTCAGAAAATATACACCAGGGAGAGGCTTTTTATACACAGGATGTTCAAAGATCCAAAGCACTGATCAGTGTATGAAGGGCTCACAAAACCTAAACTCCCTCCAGAAACAGCATTAGTATTCAGGAGAGGCAGTGTTTTCCCCTGAGGATACTCACATGTGTTCCTGACAGTTAAGCTCTGCCCAGACTAACTGGGGTTTATTCACAAAGTAATAATTTCCCCTCACAATGGAGAGATCTGAGTCAGCTGCTTAATGAAGGCATCTCACAGAAAGCAAAGCCAAGGGCTGGGACTGGCAGCACGTGCTCCTGAGTTTGTGCCACTTAGGATAGGATAGGATAGGATAGGATAGGATAGGATAGGATAGGATAGGATAGGATAGGATAGGATAGGATAGGATAGGATAGGGTAGGGTAGGGTAGGTAGGGTAGGGTAGGGTAGAACAGAATAGAATAGAATAGAATAGAATAGAATAGAATAGAATAGAATAGAATAGAATAGAATAGAATAGAATAGAATAGAATAGAATAGAATAGAATAGAATAGAATAGAATAGAATAGGAGTAGAATAGAATAGACCAGGTTAGAAGAGACCTTCAAAGTCATAGTGTCCAACCTATCACCCAACACCATCTCATCAACTAACCCATGGCACCAAGCACCCCATCCAATCTCTTCCTAAACACCTCCAGGGATGGTGACTCCACCACCTCCCTGGGCAGCACATTCCAATGGCCAATCTCTCTTTCTGTAAAGAATTTCTCCCTAACCTCCAGCCTAAACCTCCCCTGGCACAGCTTGAGACTGTGTCCTCTTGTTCTGGTGCTGGTTGCCTGGGAGAAGAGACCAACCCCCATCTGGCTACAACCTTACTTCAGGTGGTTGCAGACAGTAAGAAGATGAGTACTTCCTTCAAAGGAAGATCCCAACTGTGAGTTGAATTAGGATACCTGATGGTCCCTTTCTTTCTTCTGGCTGGTCAAGTTCAGTGACTGAACTTTGCCTTCTGCCATGCCTTGGCCTTCCCTTTTCCACACAGGGTAAGCAGTGGATCATGGAAAACGTGGCCTCGCAGAGGAGACAGGGCCATGAAAGACAACAGGATGCAAACCCTTGCACTGTGTCTGCCATATATATACAGTTTTGCTCTTTCCTTTTCCCAGTCCAACACTCCCTCTTAAGCTGTTGGCTCTTTCCCTTCTTTAAAGCTCTTCCTCAGAAGAGAATCCATCTCTTGCCTCAGAATATAACAGGACCACAAAGCAAACGGTGCCCACCAGAAGCACAGGTCCTCCTCTGCCTTGGCTATTTGCAAATCACCTTAATCATTTTGTACCTTAATTAGGCTTAATTATTTCCAATGGTCTTGTTTTGATACACTTAATAATCCTACTGGTTTGAAGTGAGATAATTATTTGCTGACAAATGGCACTTCTAGGATGCAGTGTGTGTAGGGAAGACTACACTCTCTTATTTATAGCTCTCAGCTGACAGGAAAATTCCTGTAGCCTTTGATGGCCTTTTTGGATCAACTCTTCTCTGTGGCTAGGAATGAAGAATGTCTTTGCAAACAAGCACTTGTAGTTATGGAGCCAACAGCTCTCTAGCCTGGAGGAGCATTACAGTATCACAGTATCACTACGGTTGGAAGAGACCTCAAGGATCATCAAGTCCAACCTGTCACCACAGACCTCATGACTAGACCATGGCACCAAGTGCCACGTCCCATCTCCTCTTGAACACCTCCAGGGATGGTGACTCCACCACCTCCCTGGGCAGCACATTCCAATGACGAACGACTCGCTCGGTGAAGAACTTTCTCCTCACCTCCAGTCTAAACCTCCCCTGGCACAGCTTGAGACTGTGTCCTCTTGTTCTGGTGCTGGTTGCCTGGGAGAAGAGACCAACCCCTTCCTGGCTACAACCACCTTTCAGGTAGTTGTAGAGGGCAATGAGGTCACATTGATATTTCTAGTTCCATCACAGGACAAGGCAAAGAGCAGTGCCCTGTCCCTGTGTACCAGATGCCCCTGGGCAGGTCTGGGAGTTTGAGCTACGTGGTGGGTTGAAATCTTCCTTTGGACTTGGAGATTTGAAAACAGGACCACATGTACTGCAATAGCTTGCTGTCACATGCTGAGGACTGGGCATGCTGCAAGGCTAAGCAGCTTGAGTCCTGTGTCCAGTTCTGGGCCCCTCAGTTTAGGAAAGATGTTGAGCTCCTGGAACGTGTCCAGAGAAGGGCAACGAAGTTAGTGAGGGGCTTGGAATACAAGCCCTATGAGGAGAGGCTGAGGGAGCTGGGGTTGCTTAGCCTGGAGAAGAGGAGGTTCAGGGGAGACCTTCTTGCTCTGGGGTTGTTTAGCCTGGAGAGGGGGAGGCTGAAGATAGACCTTATTGCTGACTACAACTCCCTGAAGGGAGGTTGTAGGCAGGTGGGGGTTGGTCTCTTCTCCCAGGCAACCAGCACCAGAACAAGAGGACACAGTCTCAAGCTGCACCAGGGGAGGTTTAGGCTGGATGTTAGGGAAGAAGCCCTTCAGAGAATAGAATAGAATAGAATAGAATAGAATAGAATAGAATAGAATAGAATAGAATAGAATAGAATAGAATAGAATAGAATAGAATAGAATAGAATAGAATAGAATAGAATAGAATGGAAAAAGACCTCCAAGGTCATCAAGTCCAACCTATCACCCAACACCATCTAATCAACTAAACCACGGCTCCAAGTGCCTCATCCAGTCTCTTCCTAAACACCTCCAGTGATGGTGACTCCACCCCCTGCCTGGGCAGCCCTTTCAATCTCTCTTTCTGGGGAAGAACTTCTACTGTAAGAAAATTTCAGAGTAAAATGATGTTCCTCAGACATCTTCAGGCTCTACTTGGATTTTATTAGGTTCCCTGAAAGATGAACAAAAGCTTTCCAGGAAATTGAACTAGGAGGTCTTTAGCACCAAGCCTCACACATCTCCAAGCTAATACTCAGGTGCCAGCTTATGTTCTGCTTCTTTGTCCAGTGGAGAAGTGATGGCAATGAGCTCCCTTTCCAGCATCTCCATTTGAGCCTTCATGTCTGACCACAGTATTTTTCACAGCATTCAGCTGTAGCTTCAGTTTTTTGTGATCTTCCTGGAAGGATCTCCTCCAGCTGCAGAAAGTGTTGCAGTCCTGTTTCTTCCCAGGGTGATGGTTGCCTTTCAGGAAGACATGGAGCAATTCGTGCAAGTCCCGGAGAACCTGGATAATTTCATGCTCGCTCTGCACGCTTGAAGCAGACTTGGGCTTATACTGGGTTGGAGTAGAGTTTTGCTTCTTAGCTTCAGGTTTATACTGGGCAGCTGGGCCAGGCTTATCTTCTTCCACATCTGTGGTGGTATCAGAGTCCTCCTGAAGATCTGAGTAGGCATCTTTGCTTCCTTCAAGGACAGTGATAGCTTCTTGTTCTTTCCAGAGGGTGGGGGACTGGTTGGGTCTCCCGTGGGAAATCCTCCAAGACTCTGTTGTACTCCTGGACCACCTGAAGAGCTTTGTTGCCTGAATTGACCTGAAAGCCTATGTTCCTCTCTTGGAAGAATGGGAACAGCTTGTTTTCCTTCTGGAGGCCTTGCCTGAACGACATCAGTGTAAAGCAACCTGGATAGCTTCGTTCTGTGACTGGAGACGTTGCAGAGCCTTGTTTTCTTCCCAGAGCATCCTGTTCTGCATGTGGAGGACTCGGATTTCCTCTCTGAGTGTTTCGTTCTCCTCCCAGAGGCTCCATTCATTCTGTGCCTTCTTGCTGAAGAGTTCCCAGTGAGTAGCTGAGGGTGGCTGGCAGTAGATCTCTTTCACCCATTTTACCATCAAGATAGACAAACGCTTCGTCTCTCAGTTTTATCCGGGGAATGATACAGTCTGTCTCAGGCTCTGTAGACTGCATGTCCTGACGTGGCAGATCAAAACCAGACATAGCTTTTCTTCAGTTGAGGAGGACCGTCTGACAGGGCTTCTTCCAGGACTGGCAGAAATTTGATCAGGACCAAAAGAGCTAGGAACACAAATGCACAGAGTGACAACCAAAAATTCAAGGTCAGAATTAAAGTGCTGTGGCTGACAGGAACAAGCGAGTCGGTCAGTTCCCACAGACAACTGTGGCATCTCTCTGCATCAGGAGTAGTGTGGCCAGCAGGAGCAGGGAGGTCATTGCGCCCCTGGACTCAGCACTGGTTAGGCCACACTTGAATACTGTGTTCAAGTTCTGGGTCCCCTCAATTTAAGAAGGACATTGAGACGCTTGAACATGACCAGGGAAGGGCAACGAGGCTGGGGACAGGTCCTGGAGCACAGCCCTGGGGAGGAGAGGCTGAGGGAGCTGGGGTTGCTTAGCCTGGAGGAGGCTCAGGGGAGACCTTCTTGCTCTCTACAACTACCTGAAAGGAAGGCTGTAGCCAGGAGGGAGTTGGTCTCTTCTCCCAGGCCAACCAGCACCAGAACAAGAGGACACAGTCTCAAGCTGTGCCAGGGGAAGTTTAGGCTCAAGGTGAGGAGAAAGTTCTTCCCAGCAAGAGAGATTGGCCATTGGAATGTGCTGCCCAGGGAGGTGGTGGAGTCCACATCACTGGAGGGGTTCAAAAAGGGTTTGGACATGGCACTTGAAGCCATGGTTTAGTTAGTCCTGAGGTGTTAGGTGACAGGTTGGACTTGATGATCTCTGAGGTCTTTTCCAACCTTATTAATTCTATGATTCTATGGCAGGACCACAGGCTTAAGGGAAGGGAAGGGAAGGGAAAGGGAAGGGAAGGGAAGGGAAGGGAAGGGAAGGGAAGGGAGGAAGGGAAGGGAAAGGGAAGGAGGGAAGGGAAGGGAAGGGGAAGGGAAGGGAAGGGGAAGGAAGTGAGGAGAAGAGGAGAGGAGAGGAGAGGAAGAGAGAGGAGAGGAGAGGAGAGGAGAGGAGAGGAGAGAGAGAGAGGAGAGGAGAGGAGAGGAGAGGAAGGAGAGAGAGGAAGGAGAGGAGAGGAGAGGAGAGGAGAGGAGAGAGGAGAGGAGAGGAGAGGAGAGGAGAGGAGAGGAGAGAGAGGAGAGGAGAGGAGAGGAGAGGAGGAGGGAGAGGAGAGGAGAGGAGAGGAGAGGAGAGGAGAAGGAGAGGAGAGAGAGAGAGGAGAGGAGAGGAGAGGAGGGAGGAGAGGAGAGGGAAGAGGAGGGAGAGAGAGAGAGAGGAGAGGAGAGGAGAGGAGAGGAGAGGAGAGGAGAGACCAAGTTGGAAAAATACCTCCGAGATCATCGAGCCCAACCTATCACCCCAACACCATCTAATCAACTAAACCATGGCACCAAGTGCCCATCCAGTCTTCTTCCTAAA